>NC_092134.1:60789781-61092811 GCF_043159975.1 Macaca nemestrina
AATTAATCATAATAAAAATAAGGAGATTTTTATTTTGAGTTTTTTGAGAAACAGAGTAGATAGAGATCTTTATAAAAATGAGGCTTTTATATTGACAGGTCAAATGTCAGAAGGATTCAGTTTCATTTTTCAGTAGTCTTGGTCTACCTCAAAACTCTCATTTTCTTTTCTGGTAGAATAGAATGTCCCGTTTTGGCTGAGTCCCTGTCAGACTTCTTACATCTAATCAAAAAGCAAGTAGTTTCTGTCCTCTTTAGCAGAAGCAAAACCAGCTATGCTTTACTTATATTCTACTTCCTCTTAGAGTTGGCATTAGGATGTGTGTATACAGATGGTTTGGGGCAGCCTAGGAAAGGGGTCAGTTTAGAAGATCAATGAATACGGTGGATTGTAAGGTAGTATATAGGAAATAACAATGATGTCTATTTACTCTGGAGTGACCATGAGTATGTGCTGTGAAGGTAGGAAAGGGACAGAACAAAATTAGCATTTATTTAAATAACATTTATTTATTGTTAGTTATTTCATAGAGCAACAATTCCAATTCTATGTAACTTGATAGCCGATGCTCTTACCAGTTGGGAAAGGAAATCAAATTATACAGACTTGAATTAGTATTTAAAATATAAGACAAAGAAGAAAGAGAAAAGACAAAATGAATTTCTAGAATACAGAAAGGATCAACATATAAATTTTAATACAATTAAAAACGATAAGAAGAAACAGACAAAAAATGACTTGTAGAGGCTATAGTCCCATCCTAGCTAAGCAATTTCAAGCAAATGGTTGCCAACAACCATGGTATAAACTGGTCATGTTCAGGCATGTGCAGATAATAGTAGTCAGTTAAATGGCAGGCACCAGGCAGAGGCAGAGCTTCTCGCAGAAAATGATAAAAATAGTGACAAATAGATAAGGTTTTCCCAACACGAAGGCTCTACTTTGGCTATATGCTTATTAGGAGAATATAGGGACAATATGGTATTTTTAAAGTACTGTTGCTGTCAAAGAGAGATCTGCACTTTCATGTTTATTGCAGCATTATTCACAATAGTCAAATATGGAATTAACCTAAGCTTCTATCAAAGGATGAATCGACAAAGAAAATGTGGTATATATACACAATGGAACACTACTTAGCCATAAAAAAGGAAATCCCTCTCATTTGTGACAACATGGATGAACCTGGAGGACATTATGTTAAGTGAAATAAGCCAGGCACAGAAGGAAAAATACCACATAATCTCACTTATATGTGGAATCGAAAAAAGACGATCTCATAGAAATAGAGACTAGAATGGTGGTTGCCAGAGGCTAGGGTTGTTGGAGGAGAAGGAATTCAGAAGATATTGGCCAAAGGATTTAAAATTATAGCTATATTGATGGAATAATTTCAAGAGATCTATTGTATAGCATGATGACTATAGTTAATGACAACATATTGTATTCTTGAAAAATGCTAAGAGAGTGAATGTTGTGTTCTCATCACAAAAATAATGATGTGAGATAACGCACTCAGTAATTAGCAATACTGAACCATTTCACAACATATATATACTTCAAAACATCGTGCTGTATGTGATTAATACATACGATATTGTGTCAATTGAAAAAAAATAAAATGGACCGTACCTACAGAAAAATGTCAAAATACTTTGCTTTCATTTCTACTCAGCACTCTCAGACAGTAGGCATTAATATTAAAACATTTTCTCCTATAGAGATGAAACACAAATTTGTACTGGAAGGTTACAAATTTGCTTTTGATTTAATGCAGAACAATTTAAAAGTCTCTAAGAACGTTTGCCATCCTTAGGAGCCACAAGCCTGCCCCTTAATGCCTCAGGAGATTTGTACTTCTCATAAGTACCTGGTATTGTAGCTCCTCATAAATCCTCATCCCAAGGACAACATCTGTGACTCCACCCTCAACAGATTTCTAAAGACAGCTCAAAGGAATGTATTAACTCAATCTCTAACCTTGAGCAAACCAGCATATTCCTGCAGGAACAGTGTAGTTTGAAAATCCAGAAATATACTCTAGGCTTTTACTGAGTTATAATAGAAATAAGTCTAAAGATTCCCAGCTTGTTACAGTTAAATGTCCTGAAACTGTTTTCAGACTATTTTTGACATTTATCTGTGGCAAAGTGTTGCATAAACTAAGACTAATTTAGAGGTCTTTGGGATATGAATTTTTAAATAATTGCATGCAGAAAGGTATAAAACAGGAATGCTTCAAGGTGACTTTTTTTGCATGTCTCAAGACTGAGCCTTCACTGATGATAACAAATAGATAATTAGAATCCCCAGCCTCAGAGATGTGAGAAACGTGATCTTTTGGGAATGGCCATGAAACTCCTGGAAGGATTCACTGTGAGTCCCTGCTCATATCGTGGAACAACCTATACCAGTTAGAAAGGCTGAGAGGATAACAACAAGCTGATTTTAATAACTTTTGGTCAATGGCAGAAGAGTGTAAGCATATAGTCAACAATAAATCGTAGTTTGCAATAAACAATTTTGTCATTTTCAGGACTTCATAAATATTTAATATTTATCCTTTTGCACACATATTCTGGTGGCTTAACAAAAGATAACTAAGAGCTATAACCATACATAGACACCACTCCCAAATGAATCTAATACAAATAGCTGAAGAATCATCCTTCTCTCCATGTCTAATGAGAGCAAAAAACAACACATTCAAATCAATGTTCTATCATTATTATTAAGGCACATAATTTCATTGTAAAACACAACTAAAATAAAAATGATCATACTGAGATTTGTATAGAACTGTAAAAAGAGAAAAAGATAGGGATTAAAGAAATAATTTTGAAACTAAGCATCCTTTATAAAATCAACATTTATAAAGCATTAGGCAGTATATTAGAGGGAGCTAGGATCCTTAATTGGGTTTTCTCATGGCAGTGTTCAGCTGAAGTAATGTAGTCCTGTTATCTCCATTATAGAATGAGGAAATCAAAACAAAAAGTCCAGTCTGCCAAAGTATTTCTCACAAAAGGTTTATAAGTCATTCCTTCTCAATTTCATTTTTGTAACTTCAGCACATTACACATTTAAACAACCAGCTATCAAAGCAGGAAAAATTGCTACTCATCTAGCCAGGGTCAGGGTGCACTTGCTTTTCAGGCACATTATACTACTATTTTCTGCAATAAGTGAAAAAATGATCAACATGTTTTGCAAGAGAAACCTTAAACAAGGTACAAGAGAGCCATCCAGAAGACACAAAAGAACTTCTAACAAAAACCGTGCTGAAAAAAGTCCCAACAGGAGCAGATAAATTCCAGAGTTTGCAAATGTTGTTAAGGTTATTTTAACAATGCTGTTTCCATTTCTGAAACAAGGCTCAGAAATGAAAACAAAAATCTGTAAGTTTTTGAAATGTTCTCATCATTTTCTTCTTCTTTAGCCATTATATTTTCGGTGGCTATGAGGCTGAATTCCCAGGCTTCTAATATATCTCAAATGTATAAGCTGTTAGACAAGTAAATAAAAGTGTATTTATTATTTTTTAACTTATATATTCATCAGAGATGTATTATGCACTACTGATGACTGCTCTCCAGTACCAACAGCACTTCTAAGAGGGACAAACATAACTTCTAGACACAGACCCTTATGCTTTTTAATAAAACACTCATAATTTACAAAAAATAACATCTTATTTCTAAACAGTTTGTGAACTAAAGTGTAATAATTTGCCCTCATCATGGGAAAATTTGTAAATGACTGGATTTTTTAACAGAGTAGTCTATAACATAATTTTTAAAATGTTATGCACACTAAAAAAGTATGTTATAATATTAAAAACACAATAGATTTGCATATGTTTTGCAAAATTGAATATTCCAGGAAACTGGTGGCTAAATTTTAAAAATTAACATATTAACTGCCCAGAGCAAGGAGGACTATGATGGTATTTATGATGATGATGATAATGATGATCATGATTTAACCCTGTAATGCTTTTGGGTATACACAATTTTCCAAATGATTTTCATGTATTTTGGATATTTTCAAATAAAATGCCATGTGAATTCACAACCCAGTGATATACATATTTATAACTTTAAAAATTGTACTAAGAGCATGTCAAAAGCTTTAAATATCTAACCCATTGATTATATTTTCTATTTTAAATCTTCTAAATATTTAGTTTCTATCATATAATAACTGATAAACAATTTCAAAAATTAGGTAAGAATTTTCACCTTATCTAGTTGCCAATTCACCTCCTGAGAAATCTCAAATCTCTGCTTTATCCAAATTGTGCCATGAGGCATTGCTGCTGTAATAGTTCTGTCATAAGTTTATCCTCTAATTTATACTTTTTTCTGCTCTGATTCTCTTACTTTTAAACCTGTAATGTATTTCCATAGTAAACTTTCACTCTCCTGATGTTATTTCCTACAGGATATTTTGATGTTTTCCAAAATATTCCTAGGCCACACTAATTCTTTACTCCTTAAGGCTTTCATAACATTTTATTCATAGCATGTATACACTGAATATAGTTAGTTACGTACCATGCATCTTCCCTGCTAGATTGTGAGTTCACTGAATATAAGAAATGCATCTTGTTCACTTTCATATCCCCCAATACAACCATGCTTATCAAAACAAACAAACAAAAAAAACAGGCTAGGCACTGTGGCTCATGCCTGTAATCCCAGCCCTTTGGGAGGCCAAGGTGGGTGGATCACCTGAGGTCAGCAGTTCGAGACCAGCCTGACCAACGTGGCGAAACCCCATCTTTACTAAAAATATAAAACTAGCTGGGTATGGTGGCGGGTGCCTGTAATTCTAGCTACTCAGGAGTCTGAGGCAGGAGAATCAGTTGAACCCAGGAAGCAGAGGTTGCAGTGAGATAAGATTATGCCATTGCACTCTGGCCTGGGTAACAAGAGTGAAACTCCAACTCAAGAAAACAAAAAACAAATATGAACATCCAATAACAAAAATATCTAGGCATTTTAGTCACTAATTTTAAAGTGCAAGCCATAATACAATGAAACTTGAAAAGGCAATTAATTTATTCCCTAACTGCAAGCATTGAAATTTATAATATGTAAGTGTGAAAACAGTGCCATATTGTAAAGCAGCATATACCTTTTCAAAAATAACACAATATTAGCAGAACCCATGTACATAAAACCATAGGGCTTAACTTTGGGACCTGAATAAATGAAGACAAGTAACATTGTCATTGGAAAGCTCAAATTAGAAAAGATGTTAATACTGTACAAAATGATTTATAAATCCAATGCCTATCTAGTCGTAACTGTAGTGTGATATTTTTTAGTAGAGGTTGTCAAAATGACTCTAAAAATAATATAATAATTTATATTGAAAAGAAATGTGTAAGATTCTGAACAAGAACAAGATAAAATTTGGTCAATGGCAACGTACAATAAATCTAAACCTATTAAAACAATATGACAGTGGTGTAAAAAAAGAACAAACAGAGAGGTTAGGCAAAATAAAAAAATCTCTAAAACATGGGAATTTGCATCAGGATAAAGATATCATTTCAAATCCATAAAAATGAAAAACTTTAAATAAGTAGGATTAAAATAATTGGCACTTATTAAAGTTCAAGAAAATTAGACCTCCATTCAAAATATAAAAATTGATCAGAGAAAGAAGGGTTGAAGAGACAGATGTAAAACAAAAACCATCTCTTAAGAAAAAATAGAATATTTTCAAAATCTTCAGATAGGGAAGCCGTTCTATGTTGGACAGAACCAGAAAGCTATAAAAGGAATGGCTTGACGCATATATTAAAAACCTCTGAATCATGATAAACACCACAAAGTTTGAAAAATAATTGGCATCGTGTTGAGTGAAAACTACTGTAAAGTGTATGCTACAAAAAAGGATTAATATCTAAAAACATCCAAAATATATAGGAAAGTATAGTAGGAAATACCTTTGCTCATTTTCTATTAGGTTTTTAATACTTTGTTTTTAATTGGGTGATAGTTCACAGAAGAAAACATACAAACAGCAAATGTATATGAAAGGATGCACAACTTCTTTTAACCAGTAATGAATAACTTTTATAAAATAACTTTTGCCACTAGACTGTCAAAAGTTTAAAAAATATATACCATTCATTATAATGCAGGATTTGAGGAAATTGGACCTGCTCACACATGGTTGATGGAGGGTTAAATTGGAAAAGCCTTCAGAATACAATTTCTAATATTTATTTAAAAAGTCATACCCCAAATTCAACTTACAAAAGTAAATATTTTAAAAAGACACATATACAACAAAAGACTCCTCATGGACACTCATTTCAGTCTTGATTCTAATAGTGAAAAATTAGAAACAATGAAAAGATCCCCAGACTTATTTTTGTAAATGAGTCAGAGAATAGACTTTCTGTTCATTAAAAAAAAAAAAAAAACACGAAACAGTAAGAAAATGTAAAGAAAAATGGCTAGATAAATACATGCCAAATATTTTACCTGTGAGCAGGATCAAATGGCAGGGAATGAAGGGAGTAAAAGAAGAGTTCACATTGTCTCTCTTGTTTTGTTTCAGTCCTTTACAATTAGAATGCATTCAGGCAAATTTATATATTTAAAAAAACAACCAAATAAAGAATGACTAAAGCAAGTTTGCTTAATCTCACAACAAATAGTGGCATAAAGTTAATTAGTATAAATAATTAATAATTTATCAATTCAGGTAACAAATATACACAGGCACAATCCTGTAGCAAACATTAGGGAAGACAGTAGTCATATACGGATGACACAAAGGCTTCTCCTCCACATCATCGAAGAACTATCAGGAACCCAGAAAAGTAACTGGTTGAGCAATAAGGTGACAATTGCTGTGACACAGATCTATAGAATATCACCTTACTTTTGCTGAGAAGGACAGATAAGTCCTCAATGAGGGAAGGTGAGTAAAATCATACATTTTTTTCAGTGTATGATAATACTCTCAACAGTCAAGTGGAATGAGGATAGCAAGAAATTTCATGTAATGGGCAAAGTTACTCTTACTTGAGGTCATGGACTCTGCTGTGCCACTGTTTGGGGTTGAACTACTGCCTCCATCCCTGCCCCAAAAGCTGTGCAGCCTTACCTAAGCAACTTAACCTCTCTTAATCTCAATGCCTCAGCTATAAAATGTCAACAAGTAACCACACCCACTCCATTGGTTCATTGAGAAGACTGATGGAGATCATTCGTAAAAGCATAAGCATTTCATAAATATTTGCTATTCTTTTATTTGTTATCTTTTTTTTTTTTTTTTTTTTTTTTTGAGACGGAGTCTCGCTCTGTCGCCCAGGCTGGAGTGCAGTGGCCGGATCTCAGCTCACTGCAAGCTCCGCCTCCCGGATTCACGCCATTCTCCTGCCTCAGCCTCCCGAGTAGCTGGGATTACAGGCGCCCGCCACCTCGCCCGGCTAGTTTTTTGTATTTTTTTAGTAGAGACGGGGTTTCACCGTGTTTGCCAGGATGGTCTCGATCTCCCGACCTCGTGATCCGCCCGTCTCGGCCTCCCAAAGTGCTGGGATTACAGGCTTGAGCCACCGCACCCGGCCTATTTGTTATCTTTAAAGAAGCCAGAGTGCACGATGTGTTCAGGAGATTGAGAAAAGATTGATACAGATTGAATAGCAAAACTACGGAATATTTACAATACTACAGTGATATATGAATAATCCTTAACTCCAAGTAAGAGCAGAGAATTTGCCTAAATGAATCTAAATTTGTATTTATTTATTCTTACTGTAATAGGAAAATTATCTCTTAAGCAATAAAACAAATTATAAGTATATATTCAATGAGATTTGCATGTTTTTCTGGTGAATTTATATAAATGATCATGAAATTATTTACTTCAAACTTTTAAGGCTCCCAAAATTGCAATTGAAAGCATCCAAAATTGGAATTGAAAGCAATGTTCTGTCTTAGTGAAGAAGAAATCTAATTTTTGAAAAAGAAATTTATCCACTAAAATTAAATAAAATATTTCATCTAAAAATAACTTCTATCATTTAATGCAGATGAGTCAACAGATCCCTTCCTTTTAATTTCCATCTGGTCTCTGTCATTAGGTTATCACTACTTACTTGCTTTCTCACCATCATTTCAAACCCGTAACGATTCACATGAACAACTGCCTTGAAACCCCTCAGTCCTTCTATATTGTCTGGCTCTTTTATTACAATAAATATTATTACTTCTAAGATGCAGCTTAGTGCTCTGGTTAATGGCAGAGGCTCTGCAGACAGACCACCTGGATCCAGGCTGTGGCTCTGCCAATTATCAGTTGTGTGACCTCTCTGAGCTTCCATTTCCTCGCATTTAAAATTTGGGAGGCCGATACGGGCGGATCACAAGGTCAGGAGATCGAGACCATCCTGGCTAACCAGGTGAAACCCCGTCTCTACTAAAAAATACGAAAAACTAGCCGGGCTAGGTGGCGGGCGCCTGTAGCCCCAGCTACTTGGGAGGCTGAGGCAGGAGAATGGCGTAAACCCGTGAGGCGGAGCTTGCAGTGAGCTGAGATCCGGCCACTGCACTCCAGCCTGGGCGACAGAGCGAGACTCCATCTCAAAAAAAAAAAAAAAAAAAGAAAAATAAAATAAAATAAAGTGGGAATAATAACAATAATATCTACCTATATATCTTATAAAGTTGTGAAAATTAAACAAATTACTATATGTAAAATAGAAAAGCATTTGGCTCCTTAAAAGTGCTTAATAATTATTAGCTAATGAAAACAGCTTTCTTTGAGTTCCTTACCCTTTCTTTGTGGTACTCAACACTTCACTCTCTCTTTTTCTGCTTCTCTTTCAGTACATTATCACATTAAATACATTATCCTTCTGGCTTTCTGGACTCTCTAAACTTCTGTGCCAAAGTAATCTTTGTTTCATACATAAAACTTTCTACAAAGACTTCAGATTTTACTGCAGAGCAAAAACTACATATTAAACATTATCTCCACATATGATTATCTCAGCAGGCCTTTATGTGGCTCTATTATTTCTAAATTTTTGCCCAATAAGATAGTGCTATGGCATGGAAAAGCCTTCGTTTATCTTTACTAGAACTGAACCCTAGTTCTTATTACACAAATACATTCAATTGGTACAATTTCATTAGCAGTTTCCTTGCTGATAAATTGTTCTTAGGTTTGCCATTCAATTATTAGGCAAATATGTGCCTGAAATTGTACATGTTTGGTCAGAATGAGGCACTGATACAGCATCACTCACCAAATAAGAAAAATATTAGCAATGTTTTTGGTTTCTTTAGTAGCAATAAGGCAGGCAAAAGTCAGAGTATTTTTTTAAATAGAAAAGCACCTGAAATTTTTTCCTTACCCTCTATATACTTGTGTTCTCCCCTCTATATTGCTTGTTTTTACAAAAATCAATCTCTGTAATTTGATCCCAAACTTTGGCTTTGCTTCTATCAAAGTAATTATCAAGTCTTCTATGTGTAAGCTCATTATTTTGATGGATCAGGATCCTGTAGTGTGTAATATGCTTTTTAACATATGGAAGAGAATTGAATTTTGATTGAATACATAAACTGTAAAAGCAGTTTCAGGTCCCATGAAACAAAGCCTATTACTAAGATAAGTCATGTGTTAATATCAGCACAAGCATAACTAACAAGTTTCCCCTGATTATCTTAGAAGAATATGTGGTAAATCATGATAACTAGGTAAGTAAGGAGAGTCACCCATGTCTTAATTGACAGCTTGTATAATTCTATTATTAAAATTAAAACTGTACTTGGATGTGAAACAGTATAAAATATTAAAGGAACTGAGTTTGTTTTACATTTTAGTCTCAAAATTGAGCAAATACCTTCAGTTTATGAGCAACATTTCATTTAATGACTATTCAAAGGAATAACTAATTTTAATATTATAAACATAATTATGGAAATAACACAAATATTACTATAGTACAACTAAAGTCTTCTACAAGATTGATATATATTTTGTTAAGAACAGTCTTACTCAGTGGAATATTGATTTCTGTTCTGCAGCATAAGCTTCTTAGAATGAATAACATTCAAAAAACATTTTTAAAAGATATACTAATATATATCAGGGAAAAATTGGCAATACTTGAAGGTAATTTCTATCAAAACTTAAATATGGCCCAATGGTCATTTTATAGAGTTCATTAATGAAATCGGGAAGAGACTATTAATCTTCAGTGTTAAATTGAACTTGTGGAGAAATTCATCAAGCTTATCCTGACTTAGAAATACCCTATAGCTATTATTGATAGAAAGTTTGGGAGACTAATTAGAACTCATATCCAAAGTCAAAGAACATAAGATAGAAATAGATTTTTTAAATGTCCTAAATAAAAGACATATACATACTATGCAGTTTAATAGAGGAAGTCTTGCAGGCATGAATTTTTATTGGGGAGATCCACAGGAAAACATACCTGGCTAGGCTGAAGGCATCGTCGATCAAGCCCGCTCGGTTACTCACAGAAAGAACCTAAGGCCAATTAGAAAAAATAATATGATAAATTAGGATTAAAATGGCAGATATTCACATACCAAAAAAGGTATTTGATAAGCAAATCTGGAGTGTACCTCATGATTCCGGATTAATTGATCAATTAATAATCTCCAGTTCCTTAGGTCATAGTTGACTCTAAAATAGCCAGTTTGATTGATGTTCCCCAGCAGCCAGCTTCCTTTGTCCAAATAGGTTATTCTGTGGTGCTCTGAAAACAGCATTTTTGGGATATATTTTAAATTTTAAGAGTTAAAATGAAGTATGTTTTCTTAGTGCCAGATATAACAATACCAATAATTAAGTGAATGCCATTTTAAATACCTAATTGAAGCCTACTCTTTAATTAATCTAATTCTAGATGCTAGAAACACCTTTAATTGGTTACTCACTATCATCTCAATTAATTGTTTTCTTATAATTAGCATTTTTGTTCTTGACAAAACTCCATTACATATACATAATTTTCTTTCTCAAAGTAAGTGTAACCTAGAAATCTACCACTGTATTCAGGCAACTTCTAATTAGATTGTATGGGGATATGAGACTAGAATGAAAGAAGAGGTTTTAGATGCATATTCTACTATTTTTATTCAGTAAGAAAATATTAAAAAAATAGAGCTCATTTACTTGAAAGTCACTGGTGTTTGCCTTTTTTCTTGTGCTTTCTTGAGAGAACTAATAAATAACAGACTTAAACATCGTCAATAATGCTAATAAAATAACACTTGCTTGTTCAAGATTTTAATATTTCCACATAGAATTAGAAACAAAGATAATAAATTCTGCTTATTGGGATCACTTTGGAAAATGGCAACTTGATTATTCTCACCAACTAATTCATTAATAGAAGCCAGTAAAAAGTAGAAACAATATTATAACTTCTTATATATTTAACTCCTTCAAAAATGGTACAAAAAAGGGACACAGTTCACTTAACATATAGCCTTTATTGACTCCACGGAAACACAGTTGACTATTCTAATAATTATGTTGTTGATTTTCAAGTCTCATATTTCATAAAATTTATACAGTGGAGTTGACTTTAAATGTATACACATACACACAGACATACATAGTCTGACATCCAGGTGGAAAAAAATCAAAACCACATGGGTCTACTCTAATTTCTACAATGACTCAGAACTATAAAAGGCATCATAAAAACCATAAGCCTCTGGTCTGAGTAGGGATACATCTCTAGTTCTTACTCCAATGTCAAAGTTTTTACACATTCAGACTTCAAAATAGGAAATAAATTTTCCCTCTCATGTCCTTGAAGGAATACATTTACAGAGTACTCACTCTCAAGTAGAGACCACACAAGAAGAATTTATACCACAAAACTTATTGGGTGGACATTAATGACCACTAATTTCTCAGGTTTGGAATAAAGTGAACTAATAAACCCAATGCATGTTATAGATGACCAATTTTCTAAAATCTGCAGTAAAATAGAATGTACTTAAACCCCAAAGTATACTGAATATAAAAATTTAATGTTTATCATTTCCAGTATCACAACTTCCCACCACCTTTATAAATTGTGTCTATTAGAACAGATAAAGAAACAAGGCTCAGACAGGTTAATCGAATTATCCAAGAAAAGAAGTGGTTCATCTTATGTCTCCTGACTTCAGCGTCCAAATTTTTACTATGTTATATTCTATTGATACAAGATGGTATAACACTTTTACTGTAATATGATATACATTTTTCACAGTCTAATGTTGATTTGAAAGGGAGAAAATGGCACTGGAAAAAGAATCAGAGTACGATAGAAAAGCTAAATTCTTGTCTCAGCTTTCCTATACGTAAGTGTTTAAATTTATGCCATTGATTCTCTTTGGTCCTCAATTTCCTTACTTGTAACCTGAGGGACAAATAATGGCCCTTAAGTTTCCTTCCAAATCTATGATTCAATGGAAGAAGACATTTATGTATATTATTTTATATACTATACTTAATCCATGGAACTCAGAAAAATAAATCATCACATATTTTTTCTAAAATGCAAATAATTTCTCTAGTCTCCAAAACTATGATTGTATAGTTTTCAAAATTTAGTGTATTTATTCAAACAGTTGCTATAAAAATTTAGAATTTCATATCTATTTTAAAGATGTAAAAATGACTACATAAATAAATAAGAAAATACCATTCTTTAAAATTAAAATAACCTCATAAAGAGAGATCTTAATTAATAATGTCTGAATTCAGACAATGAAAATTGAAACTTAAATATTGAGAATATTGTTTCTTTTTTATTGTAAAAATATTAGTAACCTTGAAGGCAGAAATAATTAATCTCTAAGTGTCTTCAAGTATACTAAGATTTTTATAACAAGAAATATTTAAAGTATACTTGAATTCACTTGAGCTGAGAAAAGTTGATAAATTTTATCTAAGAAGTGTTTTTTTTTTTTCAAAAAGTTACAATGTTAAAGCATCAAGTTTAACATATAAACACATACTTTGGATTTTTACAAGTTTGAAATGGTCATGCATTACTGTAACAGTAACTATATTTTTAAAGTTATTTCCTGTTCACATTTTAGATAACTAGAATAACTTAGCCCCACTTGATTCACTCGAATCTAATTTTTAAACTTAATTTCAACAACTTATAGATAGGATATAGTCAAATTTAAGTTAATATGTATATTAAAATAAGAAAATAATTCCTGTACTTTCTACACCGTCTGACCAGAATAAGAAAGACAGGCTTCTATTGTTTTTAAGTATGTCATTATTAAATTTACTACTAAAACCTGAAGGTTATTACTGTTCACGAATATTTTTATGCCTTTGTTACAAATGAGATCGTTGCAGAAATGATTCCCTGAAATTTTTTGTAATAGATTTTTAAATATCTTTTCTGTTCTAGTTAATTATATCCCTAAAATGTTCTTCAAATTAACTTATGGCAAGCAATGAATTTTAAAGAGATCTTTTCCAATGGCCTAATGAGGTATGGTATTTGATGAGTACCATAATAAAATGTATGGAAGTTATATCTTGATGCTGGCAATAATAATTAAAAATTATATTTAGAATGTATCCAAAATGGCACAAGGCTTAGGCTATTGAGGTACAGAGTAGTTGGTATTTTATAAGATTTTATATTTTTTACTTTCTATTGGAATAAAAAGGGAAAAGAGATTAGGTATCTCTATCCAATATTTGCCAGTTGCAAAGAATTCGAATTTTAAAAACTTTTTAAAAAGGTCAACCAGAGTAACAATGTGAGACAAACTCAGGGAAAATAATACATATTGGTTTTATCACTTGACTCTTGTGAAAATCAAATGAGGATATTTTGTAAAACCTATAAAGAATCATGTGCATATAATCAAAGACATCATATGAAATAACTGACAGATCCACAAAGCAATCTACCATAGTAATAAATCGTGTGTGTGTGTGTTTGCAGAGTCAGGTGAAGGGTAGGAAGCAAAGGAAGCCAACTTTCTAAAGCCACCTCTTTACGTAATCAACTGATTTTTTGGACAAATTACTTCTCAAGTCTTAATTTCCTCATTTGTAAAATGGGGATAAAATAATAAACATTTGAAAGGTTGTGAGTTTCAAATAAACCAGTGCTTCAAGAAAGCACTACTGCATTATGCTACTTTTCATGATTGCTTTAATTTTCAGGATTAATTTCTCTTCTATTTTAATATTTTCTTTTCTAACATTTGGCATTACATTTATTCCTCTCCACGAACCGTTAATTGAATAGCCAGTCAACATGCAAGCTACTACATATACAAATGTCTGAATTTTTGGTATTTTCATAATAAGAATGAAAAAGACAAACACTTCAACCTGTTTTCTAAAACTGAAAAATTGTTTTAAAAATTATTTTTAGGATAAAATGATCTATGCTTTACCTTAGCATTAATTAAATGTTTATCCAAAGTATTTTCCAAAAATGAACTGACAAGAATATATGATGATCCAAATCTAATTCGTACTTTATATTATCCACCACTGATTGCATTAATATCATGTAGATCAAATCTATATCACTAATGACAATGAAAAACTACAAAAACATTGACCCGATTGTTATAATTAAATATGGAACTGTTTTACATATGTTTATAAGAATTGAGCAGAATTTTTTCTTCATGTTTTTGTGGGAAACAGTTTTCACTGTGATTTAGTTGACAGTATTTTGAAAAAGAGGAGATGGGACAACATACACAAGGAAACAAAAATTAACAATCTTTTCTCTTTTTTTCCTAATTTTTCTTTGTTGTTAGTTTTTTATTAGTCATCAGAATGAAGGACTTCATAAAAAAATTGAATACAATAAACTGGGACTGAAAAGGCAAACAGGAAAGTGCTCAGTCTTTTAGATGCCTCTTGTAAACTTTGCAGATTTTTGTATTTACAAAGTTTTCAGAAAACATTTCAGGAAACATTAACTTAGTATGGGCAATCTGCAAGTTTTAATATTCTAAATGTGACAATGTTATATCAAACAGAAGATAGTGTTATGAATGTGTCATTTTTCATTAAAATGTCCAAGTTGCACCTTACACAACTTTCGGGTGTGGGCCTGTGCCATTCATATCATAGCCTGTGCAAATAGTGCTTCCTAGAGTTATGTACTGTGCAAACTCTGCAGCTGTGTATAAGGACCATACATATCAAGATAGGTGATATTTTAGGCAAACATATGGTTTGAACCAATACATTGTTTTATTCTTGAATAATAATGAAAGACAGTAAAGGAAAACAATCCCTCAAACATAAACCGTGGCCATTGGTCAAGAAAAGCTGGTATAGCTGGTATACTATCCTACTTTTCCTACTTTTTTTTTTTTTTTTTTTTTTTTTTTTTGAGACAGAATCTCTCTCTGTTGCTTCAGGCTGGAGTGCAGTGGCGCAATCTCGGCTCACTGCCACCTCCGCCTCCTGGGTTGAAGTGATTCTCCTGCCTCAGTCTCCCGAGTAGCTGGAACTACAGGCACCCACCACCATGCCCAGCTAATTTTTGTATTTTTAGTAGAGACAGGGTTTCATTATGTTGGCCAGGCTGGTCCCAAACTCCTGATCTCAAGTGATCCACCCGCCTTGGCCTCCCAAAGTGCTGGGATTACAGCCGTGAGCCACTACGCCCAGCCTGGGATACTCTGTGAAAGATAAAAAGATATCATGAATAACAGCATGGAAATAACTAGGAAGTGAGAAGAAATGGACCCGGAAAGGTATCCACCAGAATTACTCATCCTGAATCCTTGCACGATCTAACAGTGAAGTTTTGGGAGAATCCCCATGTTTGATCAGTATCTTTACACTCATTTTCCCATTTCCATTTTACCTTCCAAAGATAAATATTTTACCTTATTTCTGAAGATAGTTCTATCACATCTCATAGGAATCCTATAAAGAGATGACTTCTTTCTAATTTGGTCATTATAACAACTCACTGCTCTCCCTCATCATTTCACAACAACTTATGTAGACAAACAACTACACGACAGGAAAAGACAAATATAAAGTCAAGTAATACAGGAAGTGTGAATTCAGAATCACGATATAAACACTAATTCCAGTAAGTGAAAGAATAGATTATAATGAACAATTTAAAAGGAAAAACACCAACAAATTTTAAAGTATCTCAATACATTGCTATATTACATATCAATGTTTCATATATAGTGTATATAAATGAAAGCATATGTTTTCATTGTATGTCTTTATGTGTTACAAATATAATAACATGAAAATGTATGTAAATATCTGCATGGAACTGTAAGTGTTCATACTGCTGATAACCAGATTCCATTTTACTGTAACAACTTTTTCTTGCACGTATACATATATGTATTCTGAGCACTTAAACCTCCCTTATAATAGCAAGCCTGAGGATAAGAAATTGTATTTGTTTATTAATTTATACTTCACCCTATTTCAAATAAAAAAATTGTGGCTTTTTAAAATAAGGCTTATGAAAGAGCAAAATAACATCAATTAACAGCATCTGAGAAAGGAGTAGGAAAAACAATATCTGGGCACACTTGACTATCTAAACCTAAATGAAATGTTACACAAAAGATGATAATTGACTTTTTCTCTAACTCAATGGAAAACATAAATAAAAGGGACCTGTTTCACATTCTAGAATGAAGGCTATAGATTGGATTCAAGAAATAGCTTTCTGACAGTAAATTGAAATAGGTCACTATCTTATTTGAAGATATTTAGAAAGAGAATAGAATCTCATCTCTCTCTGCTCCTTGAGGTTTGACCCCACCTAAGAGATGGCTTGCTAACCTGTCCAAGCCCCCCACCTTCTGGCCCTGTAATTATATAATTCCATGGAGAATATTGCCTCTCTCATCCTTTAAAGAGACAGTCTGGTAAAGAGAAGATAGGAAAGTGGAATTAAAAATGAGACCTGTGTTTTCAGTATTTGGCATACTCTTCTCTTTGAGGTTATAATTATATTTTAATTACATGTGGAGTTATAAAGTAATACAATTTTAAACACCTAAGATTAGTATTACAAACATTTATTTTTAAGTTTCGTCTTTACCCTTAAAGAAATAAATAAATTTAGTAATTACAAAAACAAACTGAAATTAAACTATTTAGTAACTATCCTATATCTAATTTTATAGGGTTGATAATCATTCCTTTATATTCTCTTTCTAATTTGTCTTTATTCACATTTTATAACAGCTGAAACCAGAGGTTAAGTTGCTAAACAATTATCTGAAACCAGATAGTTCCTCAGGGGAGAATATATAGTTTACCTGATTTGTTCGACACCCAAATAATTGCTTCTGAAGACACATGGCTTCTATTTCCTACCACAATAGTTAATGGAATCTGCCACAGGTAACTGCAAAATAAAAGAGAAGCTTTAAGAATAAAAATAGCTATAACAAAACAAAAACAAAAAACATTTCCCATGCGCCTTCTGTGTGATTTTTACTACTCTCATTAGGTGAACTAAAAAACATTCCAGTCATAAAAGTAAGGCATAAGTCAAAAAGATGAATTCACTCTTTCAATGCCATTAAGGAGACTTGGCCTCTACGAATTTTAATTGCAGTGCAAAGAGAACTGCCAACAAAAGCATTTATCTTGGGGGATAAAGGTTTTGCATTTTGAATTTGAAATAAAAAGTAACTAATATCTATATACCTGAGCCATATTGATTAAGGTCTAAACATAACTCCTTTCTACTTGTTTTTATGTTAGATTAAGACACATCTCAGTGGCTCCATGCATTTACATTTTAATATTCTCCTTATTTATTATCTAATGACTCTCTGGGACACTATTAACGTAGTTTACAGAAAAGTTAATATGACATATCTAAAGTGATTCAGCAGAAAAGAAAAAAATAAAAACTAGTCAGATTCCCATACAATCCAGATCAATAGAAAGAATATTGTGGGACGCACTTAATGCTCTGTTTTGTGAAATGAAATTTCTAACTTGATGTGTCAAAGCAGCCACCAACATGCAGGGACCAATCATGAAACTCATCTATTAAAGAGAAGCATTTTGCAGCATTTACCTTTTTATAGGATAAAAATTGAGGCCTATACTTATACATGAAGTAATATCAGTTTAATCTCAAATGAATAGCCAGAGATATGTTGGATGGTCTTACTCCAAGTCCAATGACTACATGACTGTATTTGTTTCCTGCCTTGAAATATAGCCAGATTATTTCAATCTATCATTTCACCATTATCAATAGAGTAGCCAACAATTCCAGTTTGGAAAAATATATTTTTCTATTTTAGAAATGTAAGAGATATTGTGTGACCTCAATAACTGTGAGAATAAATAAAGAATTAAAAAATGTTTGGGAAACATGCCTGGGGGTAATAAACATTATAATGAATATGTCTTTTGGGGAGTGAGAGAGAAGGACATCTTCCATAAATCTGTCGTGTGAAATTTGACTATTTTATTATTCCATGTTTTGCATTCACAATAAACAGAATTCAGTAATAGTAAAGAGTTCAAATGGAAGGTTGAAAGAAATTCATAATTTTATACCAACTCCTATCTCCAGTATGGAAAATCAAAATAATATGTTTACAGTTCTTGATTTTAAAACTGTGTCCTATACTTAATGAAAAAAAAAACATTTTGGAGGGCCTAACTATGTGGAGATACTATGCTATACTAATAATGACTGCTTACAATCGGTCTAGTAACACAACAATTTATAATAGCAAAATCTATATTGACTCTTTAGACAGTAGTTCATGAACAACAACTCATGTAAACTCTTTAACAAATACTTCCAAACTTTCAATATAGGTTTAAAAATATGCCCCAGATATTTAATGACAGATTTACTGTCAGGAGGAGACAAAGAACTGATCCATTTCATTAACAGCTGTTCTCTTAAAAATAATGGATCTCTTTTGGTTAATTGGAACACTTAGTTAAGAGACAATGATGCCCAACTCTGGGTCTGATTCTCAAATTAAATGATAAGCTCATTTTTGTGTACTTAGGTCTTGAAAAAGCCTGAAAATAGGAGGCATTTCTACTCTAAATCATAAATTACTATTGAATCTGATTGAATGGACTTGGAATAAAATGAAATAAAAGGCATCAAACCCATCTATAGGTAAGACAGAATAACTTCATAAACTTGACTTTAGTACCTATCCATATTGAGTTGGGTCAGCTAAATTGTGAAGCCAAATAAGTACTGGTTAAGGCAAAGGATATATAAAATTGAGGATATTTAAAAATTCTCAAGGATAATTGTGTCTTTTTTGTAGCATAATCATAAAATGTTTGTGAATCATTGTTTGCCCCTAATATAAATAAACAGAATTTCCATATATTTAAATTATTTATTCTAAGTAACTAGAGATTATGATAAAAGTTGGTTTGTTTCTATATTTGGGTTTTAGAAAAAAATCTCTAAAATACAGGAAAATGATTCATATAAATACCTGCATGTCAATACCACATATATACAGCAAATTTCCTAAATGTCAGACATTGTATCACATAGCTGTTCAGATACAAGTTAACTACAAGGTTAACTAAGTTAAACTATAAACCTTATAGTTATAACTATAAGGTTTGGGGATACAAACTTTGAGGCAGTTTTTAAAAATTAAAAAATATATATTTATATACTTCCTAAGAATCTTTTTGTTCCCTATTCTATGTGTGTTTGTGTGTATGCACACACATAACCAAAATCTACATATAGTAACAAAGACAAATTAAAAGTTCCAAGTTAAAAGCATATTTGAAATTTGTATTTACTTTTGAACTACTATACTGTGAATATATTTCACAACTTTCCAAACATCATATATGTGGACTCTTCATAAATTTCGTTTTAAAATCAAGGAAAGCCTCGTAATTATGTTGCTTTGTGATTTTAACTTAAAAGACTAGAAGATCTTAAACTTAGTTTAGTGAAAAGCCCTCTGTGTTGTAAAGAAATCCAAGATTGCAATGGATTATGTTTAAAACGATATTAGAAAAAATAACTTAGGAAATTAGATTGTGTTCTAGCTGTCTCAGTTTTAACTTGACTTGTCATCATGTTATTTTAAGCATAAAAAAAGACCTCCCAAGATATTTTTTTCTTTAACAGTTCCTGCGACTACCTCTCTTATCAGTCATTTTCATTGTTATAATAAAGCAACTTTTACTCTAATGATTATATTAAGGTAGCAAAGAATAGGTGCATATAAACCTGAATGAGACTTTTTTTATAAAATAGCATCAAAATTAATGAAGCGTTTGTCCAGACTTTGTGAAAAACTGGTCAGATGTCACTGTCATCAGGGCATTAAGAGAAGGAAAGTATGACTGTGGAGGTTAGTAAAATTCTCCGCAGCAAAGAACACTGAGAAGCTCCTCAGTGTATAGGGAGACATTACTTTACATTGCAATGCATTAACTTTATAATGGAAAAGGCTATGCAAATTCACAACTTCCCAAGTACCCAAATTCTAGAATGTATTTGACACTCTGTTACACATCAGCTAACTTTATGTGACTATTTAGTTATGTAAAGATCTTTCCTTTCTATGTTGTAATACAACTATTATATATAAAAATATAATTACTGGATTCACTTAAAATGTTCTAGGCATATTGCAATGATGTTCTAGTGTTTCTTAGAAAAATGAAAAGACAAATAATTGATTTTCCTGGGTCAGAAAATATACAGATTTCACAGGATTTCTGGAATAGATAGGCAGTTGGTTTTACTCCATCAACTCTTTGCATTGTGAAATAAAGATCTAGGAAGGCTACATACATAGGCCAGAGAGAATCAAATTGAAGCTTTGACCAGGATGTTACAGTGAATTAAATGATCAATAATGTAAAATTGCAATAATCCATTTTCAGCTACAAGGTCTATAATTCCAAAATAAATAGAAAATCATTTTTTAGACAGGATGGTCCTGCATTATCTTACTCTTAATATTTTATATGCTAAGTTCTCAGAGTTCAAAATCATACATATGATTTTATAATTCCAGAAGACAAACCGACAAAGCTGTCTAGATGTTACATATGATTATACAGCCTGGGAGAAATTCTTCCTTTAAAGAATTAGATTCCTGGCCGGTACATCTGATGTATGTTATAGGTTGACAGAATATTTTTGTTCAAAATTTGTTCTGTCATCTGCGTGTCCTTTATGTTTTTCTGCATCAGTGATGCTTGTGTCACATTGATCATTCTCAAAGGCCTGGCCCAAATCTCTCTAACTTTGCCACAGTCAAGTAGTTTTTATGTACTTCCCGGCAAGGCCAGAGTTGATGCCTACGCTTGTGCTTGTTTCGCCTCGGACCAGACATCAGAAGGTTAGAAACAGCACCTGGCAGATGTGGGAAATCCAGGCTGGGGGAAGAAGCAATGACAGAGTCAGTCCCTAACAGTGGTGACAGTGTGGCAGGGTACAAGCACATTCCATGAGTCTACACAGTTGGATTGCAAAGGGTAGCGTGTTGAAGGTAAATATAGACTGTATATGGAGAGATACAAGACACTGCTTTTCTAAATCGGATTCCAAATGTAGTCACCAGAAACATTCATGAATTTCTCAGTCACTTAGATTGAGTGACTGGCTGGTCTTGGAGCTAGCCTACAGGGGAACAATTTCCATTCTTCTTAGAGATGACAAAGCAAACTTAATGTCTGTTCCAGATCTCCTGGACATGGGTGGATGATAAAGTTAGACTCCTAATTTTCCAAGATAATGGGAGACAGCATGAGTAACCTAATCCAAACATCTCATTGTGTTTATCAATTTTAACTTCTCTCCCTCTTCCTGTACCGCCCATCCCCCACACACACCCCCAGCCTCACTGGAACCAAAGTCTTACTAGGGCTTCTTAAATGAAATGAAATGGACTGATTTAAGTTTTAATATCTTTCCTTGGCCCAGACTTTAATGAGACACAAAATAGAAAACATAAAGTAGAAAAGAAAGAAAAATGCTACATGCTGAGTTATCAGTAATTAAGAGTTTCAGCAGAAAGTTAAAGAAACAACAAATAAAGATTTTATGTATGCTGTTGATTGATTTTAAACACTAAAAATGAGAAAGAACATATGTTGATACTAAGTGACATTAATCGTTAGATCATTTCAAGGTACCGTTTTAAATTTCTTTGACTCAGACATTATTTCATTTGATTTTTGTTTTAGTTTTTCTGCATTATGAGTTTCTGTTCTCACTTGCTTTATAAATCTCACAGTGGGCTCAATTCCTTTTAATTCACAGCAACACATTTTAACTTTCTTGCATTTAATTCAAGAAACATTCATGGGGAAAAGTGAAAAATAACATTTTTTTTTTAAACACCATGATTATTTAAAATTCTGTCTTCCTAAACAAATAACTTTGGTGTTTTTTCAGCTTGAAGGTTCAGATATCCAGGAAACAGGAGTAAAAAGAGAATCAAAATAACTTGTGTAAATAAAGAAACAAAAACTATATTTCACTTAATATATGTTTTAATAACAAAAAGCATTTCAGAATTTTGTTATTAATGCTCTTTGAAATATTAAAACTGCAAATGTAAGAATAAAAACAATATTTTTCATGTAAAAAAGAATGTTGTACCTGCTATTTTGAAGTTTAAGTGCTTTAGTTTTAGCACTGATATCATAGATAAAATGTTGTTGGGTAATTATTATTCTATTTTCTGCTGTTGTGTTTCCCAAGATGGTGATAACAGGATAACCCATCTGGAGTGTCCACTGATCCATTACTTCTTGTATATTTACATATTTCCCATTTCTTTTTAAAGCCTTTACAAGGAAAAATGTATAAATTAGTTTTATAAACATGAATTATCAACATAATTAACATTAAGCCATTTTTATTTCTATCTTTACTATTTACCTAAATATGAAAACATTTAAAGTCAGTGAAGCCAATATAATGTTAGTGAAATTAATCTTCTTACCCTAAGTTAAGCTTCATACATGTATATAAAAATGAAAGTTGTATTAACATTAAAGTTTTTACATAACATAAAATAAAATATGTGTTATTATTAAAGCAAATCCCTGCAGCATCAGTAAGTATTCCCAGCATGTCTAGTGTCACATTTAAATATTTGACATATAGGAAAAATTATTTCAAACTTCAATATTTATGTTTTTAACATGAATATCTTACACCATATTAAAATTATATTTCAGAAATATTGTCATGTTTGAAAGTAGGCGAGGTATCTTTTACTACCATTTGTAGTTTAGTTTTAAACCCCTTTGTTTTACAATATATTATATAAAACAAAAAATCAATATGACAATATTGATGAAAACAAATGAAAAATGTAAAAAGTGAAAACAAACTGTCAGTGTCAATAAAGGCTATGAATGTCTTATAAATGCAATTCAAATATTCAAGTAGAGGTTTTGATATTTGAGCTTCCTATACTTTACCTCCGATAATGTATTCCAGAGATCATTTCTGGCTGCATTGCCATACTTATGAATGGTTAAATAATCCTATAAGAATATAAAATTGTAATTACAATTCAAAGGTTAAACAGTAACTAGTAAACACATTTATGTCTCAATTCAGTTAATAATTTTCATATGTTGGAATTATATTACTAAAAAAGACATAAAAGAAGATAAAGAATCTCATTTAAAAATATTCCAAAGAGATTTAAGTATAGAATATTTCCTAATTAAGTCATCAACCAATATTAATCTCTTAAAAATTATTTTCATAACTATAATCACTTCTTACAGATATCCAGGGTCAAAGATCTTTCTCTAATTGAGTGAGTCAACCTCAGTCAATTCTGAAAACACTACCTCTTCAATGAAAGGTTTAGAGAAACTTTCCCATCAGGATTTTGTGTTAAAGTGTTGAAAAAGAAATATTTTATGAAAAAAAGAAAGGGCTAATATATGCTGATGTTAAGAGGGATTGCTTTGCCGAAAGAATACTCTCTTCACAATCTGTCTCCAGTTCAGTGGTCTCTCTGCAAAGGAAAGACTGCCTATTACAATAATGATAAATACTTATTTCCATGGATTTGAAACACATATTAATATTTGATAAGAAAAAGTCATTCCTAAGTTTATTTAATATTTTGGGGCTTTGGACTTGCCATTTTTAATGTTTAGTTATTAGTGGTAAAACCTATACACTTTCTATCCGATTCACACTTTGTTCTCCTCTAAGAAGCACGGTTTGTCTCGTCAGGGTGCTATTTGGTTACGGCTGGTTTGCATTATTTTTTCTGCTTTCAAAACAGAAATATGAATATAAAAATAGTGTTATATTGTAAAAGTCCCTCGTTCTTCATTTGAAATTCCATTATCCCTGCAACATATAGATAGTAGACAAAATCCTAAATGACATCAAAGTACTGAAAAGAAAAATGCTGACTCCTTCAGTACTTTATATGGAGTGGGCTACTCTGGGGATAATTAAACTTGGGGGAAGCAAATTTTCTGAAATACAAATTGTAACACCTGTGACAGGTTCAGCTTTTGTTGGCAACTCACAGCACAGCAAATGGCAACTCCTACTTAATCAGATGCCTAGAGATGCAATGTCCAACACTAACTTAGCAACCACAAATTCATCATTGCCATCAGGTGTTATGAATAACTTTGTTAAAACATATAACCCTGAATAACCATTCTGAATCTTAATTTGGCTTTGAACATTCCATGTGAGGTTTTTCAACATAAACCCAGAGACCAGGATTTAAATAGATTATTTCAGATTTAACTTTCAAAATTATTCATTATGCTCTTTCCACTTAAATGAATAAATTTGGGAATGAGATTTACAAAATATAAAAGTGCGTTTTATTTTATTTTTTAATTTTGTATTTGAGACAAGATCTCACTCTGTCACCCAGGCTGGAGTGTAGTTGATCAGAGCTCACTGCAGCCTTTACCTCCCAGGCTCAAGTGATACTCCTTCCTCAGCCTCCTCAGTAGCTGGGACTGCAGGCGCACACACCACTACACCCAGCTATATATATATTTTAAATTTTTTGTAGCAACAGTATTCCATTATGTTGCCCATGCTGGCCTTGAGCTCTTGGGCTTGAGCTAGTCTCTCTCCATGGCCTCCCAAAGGGTTGAGATTACAGGCCTTAGCCACAGTGCCTAACTTGCATTTTATTTTAGTGATGTAATAATAAACGGTGCTAATATTAGAACTCTTTAGTCTTAGGTTCTGTTTATGGGTAGTGCTGCTAGGCTAATTCAGCAAAGGAGAAATAAAGGAATACTATAAAATCCAATATACAATTTTCTTCTCAAAGATCATAAAAGTCTAACTATTCATAATATGAGTTGACCTTGTCCTACTATCATCAGTTTGAACTATTTCTTCCCTTCTCAGTTTAGAAAAAGGTTCAAGTTTCCACTTCAAGCAGGCTGAAATGAAAATTATCCAGACATAAGAAGCAATTTCCAACTTGCCTGCCTCTGTATTCAGGAAAGATAACATATCTTCTTGAACTCTCAGTAACCCTGATATTCAGATGTCATTGGAATTTTACATGTGCCAACTTTTTTTTTAAAAAAGTTTCCCTTTTTTTTTTTAAAGAGAAAGCTTGCATAAACATACTCATAGCTTGAATTAAGAAAATTTTGCAGAATTATAAAGAAACTTAAAGGATAATAAGTATGTTTTAATAATCAGTCATCAATTTTTTTTTCATTAATTCCACAAAATGTATGGAGCACTTAGCGTGTTCAGGTAACTTTCTAGTACAGGGGAAACAATGGTGAAGAAAAGGTTACTGAGAACAACCACACATACTGAGATGTGATTTGTGTAGGGAGATTTCCATGACTGAAGCTATAGAAATCTTGGTATAATAAGCACTTGGCAAGATGAAATCATATTTGGTATCTCATTGAATAAAAATATTTTAAGTTCTTTTCAAACCTCTAAGTCAGTGAATATGAAAGTCCTCAGAGATATAAATCTGAAATGGAAATCTAAGTTTACGTTTATGTGTATAAAAGTCAATCTTCAGCAGATTTGACACTATGACATAAAACAGAAGAATGTTTTAATATTAACTTTAAAAGAATTGTGGTTTCTCTATACTAGGTATTTCAGAAATAATAGTTATTGTAAGGAATAAAATAAAGATAATCACCAGACTATTCTTAAGAGACATAACAAATAATAGAGACTGATTAAAAGTTAAAACTCTATTAAACAAGAATATATTACATCTGCCTATGGAGAGAGGCATCACAGCATAGTGGTTTAAAATGCAGTAACAAGAGCCTGCCTTGGTTCAAACCCAAGGTCCAACATTCACTAGCTATATGAGCTTTAGAAAGCTGTTTAACTCTTTGTGCCTATCTTCACATATGTAACAATGGGGATAATAAAATAACTACTATATATATTTTTCTGAGAATTGAATGATTCAATATACAGTGTTAAAAGAGTGAAGAGTGCCTAACACATCATAAATATTCGGTGGGCGTTCTCTGTGGTAATCTTTTTAATAATCTCAGGCTATAGGTTGGAAAACTGAGTAACTGAGAAGGAAATGCATCATTATCAATAATAATGAAAGAGCACAGCACATGAAAACAGTAATATTTGTCTCCTTTTTAACACTGTGCGAGTTGTCTTATATTTTATCTCATTCAATCCACACAACAACATTAGAGGTAGATATTATCATCATCAGCTAAGAAATCAGAACATTGGAACTCAGAGTCTTCAGCCTACATCCAAACCCCATGCCTCTGGCTACCCAAATCCAATATCCAAGATATCCAAGCCACATAGATAACTGAGTCCTATTAGCCACATAGATAACCAAGTCCTATTAAAAACTGAACTCATTATCCTCCCCTACATTGGATCCTTTTGGTGGCCCTTCTCCAGTGAAGACCTTTTCATCCACCCCTAGCAAAGAGTTATCTTGATGCCTTGACAGCCCTTTCCACCACATTCAATTAATAATACATGAACTAAATATACTCCAAGAGTCCCACTTTCCCTTACCTATATATCTACTGTTCAGAATCTTACATGGATGATGACAGCTGCCCTTGTTTCTGCTTTGTCCCTTTCACATCTAGTCTCTCCCAAAAAGCCAGAATATTTTTGATTAAATATACACATAAATCCCTGCTATGTTCAGAATATAGTCCAAACTCCTTAATATAGCCTAAAAATTGCCCTCATAGTCTTGTCCCTCTGTATTTCTCAAATCTCATTTGTTAACTTGTTGCTCCCTGCATGAATTTAGCCACTTTCAGCTTTCTGAAGATGTCTAATGGATATATTGTCTCATTTCTGGTTCTCTGCACATGCAATTCTCTACATACTCTTTTCTCCTTTGGCTACCTCAATTCAATTCAATTCAATTTCCAGGACTCAATTTTGATGCATTTCCTCCAGGAATCATTTCCCATCCACTTCAACCTCCTTCCTAATTCTAAGTTAAATATCTCTTTTATATTGTCACACAATGTTCTATATAATAGCATTTATCCCACTGTGTCATAGGTGCCTGTTTATTAGTTTGACTGTTCACACAGTCTGTAAACTCCGTGAGAGTAATGACTGCCAATCTTGTTTACAACTATTTAACCAACATCCTTGTGCCCAGTCTAGTACACAATAGGTGCTTTCTCTCTCTCTCTCTCTCCATACATATATATATATATATGTATATCAGGATCCCCAAAAATATCATATTTAAATATTAAGATGGGACATAATTCATTATTTCTGTATATATTTGTCAGGCATATAACTTGAATGGATATATGCGATTGCATATAATGTCATAAAAAATTGTGAACTGTTGCATACAAGACCATTTTTGTTTTATTTCATTTGCTAACAAGTGATGTGGTTCATAACATGTCATGTGTAAAATCCAACAGGACTAATAAAGACAAGGGGAAAAGTAAAGAGTGAATTAAGGAAGTAAAGCTCTATTATCTTTTAAGGTTTATGGAAATGAGATTTATTGAAATAATTATGGAATAATTGCTTTCCTATTAATGAGTCTTTTAGCATGCTAGGATAGAGGATTAACCACATAAATGGTTTACACCTTGAGACATAAAGGGATGATTCCATAAAAACCATATGGATTCGTTTACATGTGTTTAGCTGCAAGTAATAAACATCCACCATAGAATGACTTTTAAAATAGCAGTATTTAGTCTGGGCGCAGTGGCTCATGCCTGTAATCCCAGCACTTTGGGAGGCCGAGGTGGGCGGATCACGAGGTCAGGAGATTGAGACCATCCTGGCTAACACGGTGAAACCCCGTCTCTACTAAAAATACAAAAAAAATTAGCTGGGTGTGGTGGTGGGTGCCTGTAGTACCAGCTACTCAGGAGGCTGAGGCAGGAGAATGGCGTGAACCCAGGAGGCGGAGCTTGCAGTGAGTAGAGATCGCACCACTGCACTCCAGCCTGGTGACAGAGTGAGACTCCTTCTCAAAAAAAACAAAAACAAACAAACAAAAAAGCTGTATTGATTCTTTCCTATCATAAGTAGGTAGGACAGAGCTGTAGCCACTTTCTTCTGGAATTATTTTGGTCCCGCCCCATCTGTGACTTAGCTCCATTTTCAGGTTCGTGGCTAGATGGCAGCAGCAATCATCATATTCATACATGACATTGTACAAAGGAAAGATACAGAATTTCTTCCTGAGAACCTCCTTTAAAGAATCAGGAAGACTTCCCCTCAAATTCTGCAGCAAATTTCCCACATTTGTCATTTGTCAAAATTGCATCATGTGCTCTAGCAAGAATCTGTTACTGCATCTTAAGGGAGCATTGTTTGAACTTTACCCAAGGAAAGACACAGTCCTCTCAAGTATATGGTTGTTTAGAAGAGGGTGAGAATTTGAAAAAAAAAAAATCAGAATTCAGCAAATAAAAAAGGGAGACAACTAGGTATAGGAAGACCACCACCAGTAGTGCTTCCTCCAGTAAGACAGGGTACAGCAGCCTGGGACTCATTGACACTGGGAAGTAGGATGTCCTATACTTGTAAGACTAGTCTGGAAATGCCAGGTAAATTCAAGCATTGATTTTTCTGACTATGTGACAAGAAGGCTGAAGCAAGAGTTTGAAATATTGTTGCTTTCTATCAAGAATAATTGTACCTCAAAAAATTTGTAGTGGGCATTTGTCATTTTTTGGCTTTCCAGCATTTAAACACCAGTTTTATAGGGGGGCAATCACTCACTATGGAATCTGGGAGGAAGGCAAAATCTCTGCCTTCCTCTATTGAAATGGCAGGGACAAAATACTAAATATTCCCTCTCCACTTTCCCTGGCAGCTAAAGCCTGGGCATGTGCTCTGGCCTCAGACAAGGGGATGCTTTGTCCTAGCACTATGAATCCTAAAAGAGTAGTACCTGTCATGGTGACACTAAGGGTCCTGTGGTAGCCACTGTAATGGGGA
Source organism: Macaca nemestrina (assembly GCF_043159975.1). Taxonomy (NCBI): domain Eukaryota; kingdom Metazoa; phylum Chordata; class Mammalia; order Primates; family Cercopithecidae; genus Macaca; species Macaca nemestrina. Next base: position 60,819,264 of record NC_092134.1, read on the forward strand.
AAGCTGAACCTGACACTCCTGTGACATAACCTTGGCTACATCTCTTGATCTTTTATCTCTTTTAGTTCTTATTCTATTTTGTAAGCCTGGTTCTTCAGCCTTCCCAATGATTCAATGGGCTACCTATATCCTTCAAATAATTTCTGTTCTGCCTAATTTAACCAGAATTTGTTTCTGTTGCTTGCATAATACAACTCTAATGGGTTAAACAAAATGAAGGAAGACACTTCTACACTATCTTAGCGGTCCCTAGTAAGAAAATAAACTATTGCCTACAACTTATACAAAATAAAAGCTAAAGAACATTAAAATCTATTTAGTAAATCAGTTAGGCTTTTGTTGTTGTTATGAACAGTAGGTATGGCATGAAAGACATGTATACTTAATTTTTTATGTTTTAAAAGCAGACAAGAATGTTGGAGAGAAAGATTAAAACTGAAATAAAGTGGAGAAGGTTCTATAGATGGGGGGGCAGACAGAGTGACAACAACAAAAACATTTTAAAAAGCAACACTTTTGTCTTAAACAAAGCTTCAAAAGCAGTGACTTCTGCACTGAGAACTGTAAGTTCTGAACTTATATATTTGTAAGTATGTGCATTATTAGAGTAAGATGATCTTAAAGGGATCCATGAACAACAGCAAAAGTAGATTGAAAGTATCAGATCACAGCAAAGTCACACAAGAGTTGGATGAAACCCATTTGAAGCCTGGCCCATGCACTTCAGAGGATGTTTTTACATTCCCTAACCTTGACAAACAGGAGCAAGGAGACTACAACAGTGACAGGTGACCAACTCAAACAAAGAAAGCTAGACTATAGACCAAGGTATCTATTTGGATTCATACCTAGAAATTGATGGAAATTTTAAGATTAAATAAAAATGAGTAACAAAGCACTAAGAAAGCCTTATGCAAAGATTAAAAAATAATATTTATATTTTAATTATATAAGAGTCAAAGATGAAAAGGTATAAATAATTATTGAAACTTTTCTTTATTATTAAATTATATTAGGTTTCCAAGACATAAGTCCAGTATAATAAGAACCATTACTAAACTTTTTGAGGTACAGCCGTTCAAGCCACCCGACATGAAAAGAAAAAAAGAGATGACAGATCTAGGAAAGAAAGCAATCGGAGAGATAGAAGAAGAATAATTGAAAGTCAGTTTTCATGCTTTGCATGCCATTCTGATTCTGAATTTTTAAATGTGTTTACCCTAAATTTACCTTTAGAAGTGGCTTGCTTAGATATGAGAGTATTTAGGACACAAAAGTCATTTTACATGTTTTGCAAATCCATTACTCTACCCAATTAATGTAAATTTTGTAAGAATAAGTGTATTCTTATAAGTGGCTGCTAAATATAGTAGAACATCAGAACATTTTAAATCAAAACAACGGGCCAGCTCATGAAAAGGTTTCTTGTTTGTTTGCTTTAAATTACAGACAATGGCATCTTCTCACACCACTTTTGTTTTCAAATATCTCCTATGTTGTAATTACAGATCATACCGTCAATTCCTCAACCTGCAGGCACATGACCAGAGTTACAATATTTCCGCTGTAGGATTTCTATGCCATTCCAGAACAAAGTGACAAGGTCCTACACCTGTCAGTAAAATAATGTGTCACAGTCTATAGAGGAGTTCTGGGGTACTAAAATATTTCTACATCTCACTTTTGCTGCTGGCATGAAATATTACTGAGACATAAAGTGAATCTATTGGTAAAAATGAAGTTTGTGAATTGCTTTTTCTGAATATCCTGATAAAGGGCTTTGATCATCACTCACTCCCAAAATAGATAAATTACATCCTGGTTGGTAAAAATGGACTGCTTCTTGTAAATCAAGTTGCCCACTGATTGTAGACATATACACAGAGTTCCCCTCTCCCACCTCTGTGCTCTCTCAGCCCTGGTGCTGGTGGCAATTTGGGAAGAAATGTAATTTAGTTGAGAAAGAAGGTATATATAAACTAGGTATAGGTATTAATCCAGGCTGATCCCTACCAGTCATGTGATCTGTTAAAGTATCTATTTTCTCTAAACCTTAATTTCTTCAACTGAAAAATGTGCATAATGTAGTGCTTACCTGATAAGGGTATGCACAGAAAATGATATAAAACAAATAAACGACTTAGAAAAATACCAACCACATAAAGGATCCAAAAAACTTCAGTTATTTTACTAGCAAGATAAATGGGGAAAAAGGGCTAGTGTCAAAAGTCTTCTTCAATCTTCCCTCCAAGAGAAGCCAAAATGTTCTAGAGACACCATAAGAAAATTATATGGACTTGGCCAGGAGCGGTGGCTCACTCTTGTAATCCCAGCATTTTGGAAGGCTGAAGCACGTGAATCACCTGAGGTCAGGAGTTCAAGACCAGCCTGGCCAATGTGGTAAAACTCATCTCTACTAAAAATACAAAAAATAGCCAGGTGAGGTGGCAGCCACCTGTAAACCCAGCTACTCAGGAAGCTGAGGCAGGAGAATGGCTTGAATCCAGGAGGCAGAAGCTGCAGTGAGTCGAGATTGTACCATTGCACTCCAGCCTGGGCTACGAGAGAGAAACTCCAAAAAAAAAAAAAAAGAAGGAGAAAAGAAAAGAGCAGAGCAGAGAAAAGAAAAGAAAAGAGAAAAGAAGAGAAGAGAAGAGGAGAGAAGAGGAGAGAAGAGAGAACAGCAAAGCAAAGCAAAGCAAAGAACATTATATGTACTAATTGAAGGAGGAAATTGCCTGGGTGGGGGGATGCAGTGGAGCAGTAGAAAAGGAAAAGAAAAATTAAGAACAAAGCTTCCTTTAGGCTTGAGAAAAGCTGCTTACAAGACTTCCTTCCAAATACAGGAAAGTAATGGGTTTTGGACAGTTCTCCAAGTTGTGGGGCCTAGCAGCCTGTCTTTCACAGAGCTCTACTGAGATGACAAGACCCCTGATGGGCAGTTCATGGAATGGGTACACTAATTCGACTCAGCACAAAAAAGACTTACCCAAGTTGGCACTCATGCAATAAAGACACTAATCTTACTGTTCTTATTATTAATGGTGGGTTATTTGTCTAGCAGATTCTTCCTGTCTTCTCTTCCCTGAGTATCCAGATTAGATTTCATAGATCATCTTAATCAATCCTGGGAAACAGCCTCATCTGTTTTGTTTTACCGTCCTTCAATTACAGTAGCTTGGCAAAAATCCCAGTCATGGAGGAATCCAAATATTTGTCTTCTCTAAACCTGTACTCATACAGCTGAATATCGCAGAAGAAAATCATGCAATTGAAAAGCTGAGCTTATTCATAATTACCAAATTCAAATAGAAACTCAAAACTGTTAGAAAGTACCTTTCTACTCTTTGAATTCTCTATCTTCAACTTTCTCCACTTCCCACTCTTACCTCATTTTCATTCAGCTAGTGACCTTCTCTCAAAAAACACTAAAAAACTCTAAGTCATCAGAAAGGATTTCTCTGATTTCCCCATTGCCAGCTTTCCAAATTTACTGGAGATAAATCTCCTATTAAAGACAAGTGCCTTCACCTTCTCAAAGAGCAAGGTCCTGGAGTTATTTCTCACTTCTCCAACATTATCAGAGTCATCTCCTGAATCTTTATCTGCCAGCTTAAAACCAGTACAACTCCCTCTCATCTTTAAAAATAAAACAAAAATCTTCCTTAGCCTTTATCCCGCTCTAACAACTGACCCTCTTTTTCTTATCTCCTTCCTTGAAAAAATTCGTTTAATTTTATTCTACATACTCTGTTTCCATTTCCACATTCCCATTCACTCTTTAACCTACTCCACTGAAATCGATGAATTTACAGGCTACCAAAAGGAACAGTTTACAGTTGTTATCCTTCTCCACCTTCCTACTGCATTTAACATTGTTGGTCACCCACTTTCTTGTTCTTGCAACAAACTCTTCTCTAAGCATCTGTGATACGATGCCTTGGTACTCTGCCTGCCTCTCTAGCTGTTCCATCTCAGTCATCTCTACGGGCTCCTCCTCTTCTCTGAACCCCCAGTTGTTACGGTTGTTCAAGGCATGTTTCCAGGTCCTCATCCCAGAAACCTCAGAATCATTCTAGATTACATTCTCTTCCTCACTTCACATACCATGCTCTTCATCCAATTTATCCCTAGGTCCATTGTATTCTACAATTAAAAAACATTTGAGATCCATCTATGTCTCCATTTCTATGAACGATTTAAGCCTTGATAATCTCTCACCTGAATATAAAAATATCCTTCTTACTTTTTTTGCCCAATCCCTTTCTTGGTATCCTGACTGCCCCAATCCCAGTGTGTTATTACAATTAGCCAGAGAACTGTTCTGTATGTAAATAGAGCCATGTCATATCCAGTTAAAACTGTTTAATACAGCACTTAGAATAATATTAAATCTTCTTTTTTTTTTAAATTTATTTATTATTATTGTACTTTAAGTTGTAGGGTACATGTGCATAACGTGCAGCTTTGTTACATATGTATACTTGTGCCATGTTGGTGTGCTGCACCCATCAACTCATCATTTACATCAGGTATAACTCCCAATGCAATCCCTCCCCCCTCCCCCCTCCCCATGATAGGCCCGTGTGTGATGTTCTCATTCCTGAGTCCAAGTGATCTCATTGTTCAGTTCCCACCTATGAGTGAGAACATGCGGTGTTTGGTTTTCTGTTCTTGTGATAGTTTGCTAAGAATGATGGTTTCCAGCTGCATCCATGTCCCTACAAAGGACGCAAACTCATCCTTTTTGATGGCTGCATAGTATTCCATGGTGTATCTGTGCCACATTTTCTTAATCCAATCTGTCACTGATGGACATTTGGGTTGATTCCAAGTCTTTGCTATTGTGAATAGTGCCGCAATAAACATACGTGTGCATGTGTCTTTATAGCAGCATAATTTATAATCCTTTGGGTATATACCCAGTAATGGGATGGCTGGGTCATATGGTACATCTAGTTCTAGATCCTTGAGGAATCACCATACTGTTTTCCATAATGGTTGAACTAGTTTACAATCCCACCAACAGTGTAAAAGTGTTCCTATTTCTCCACATCCTCTCCAGCACCTGTTGTTTCCTGACTTTTTAATGATCGCCATTCTAACTGGTGTGAGATGGTATCTCATTGTGGTTTTGATGTGCATTTCTCTGATGGCCAGTGATGATGAGCATTTTTTCATGTGTCTGTTGTCTGTATGAATGTCTTCTTTTGAGAAATGTCTGTTCATATCCTTTGCCCACTTTTTGATGGGGTTGTTTGTTTTTTTCTTGTAAATTTGTTTGAGTTCTTTGTAGGTTCTGGATATTAGCCCTTTGTCAGATGAGTAGATTGCAAAAATTTTCTCCCATTCTGTAGGTTGCCTGTTCACTCTGATGGTAGTTTCTTTTGCTGTGCAGAAGCTCTTTAATTTAATGAGATCCCATTTGTCAATTTTGGCTTTTGCTGCCGTTGCTTTTGGTGTTTTAGACATGAAGTCTTTGCCCATGCCTATGTCCTGAATGGTACTACCTAGGTTTTCCTCTAGGGTTTTTATGGTATTAGGTCTAACATTTAAGTCTCTAATCCATCTTGAATTAATTTTCATATAAGGAGTAAGGAAAGGATCCAGTTTCAGCTTTCTACTTATGGCTAGCCAATTTTCCCATCACCATTTATTAAATAGGGAATTCTTTCCCCATTTCTTGTTTTTGTCAGGTTTGTCAAAGATCAGATGGCTGTAGATGTGTGGTATTATTTCTGAGGACTCTGTTCTGTTCCATTGGTCTATATCTCTGTTTTGGTACCAGTCCCATGCTGTTTTGGTTACTGTAGCCTTGTAGTATAGTTTGAAGTCAGGTAGCGTGATGCCTCCAGCTTTGTTCTTTTGACTTAGGATTGTCTTGGAGATGAGGGCTCTTTTTTGGTTCCATACGAACTTTAAAGCAGTTTTTTCCAATTCTGTGAAGAAACTCATTGGTAGCTTGATGGGGATGGCATTGAATCTATAAATTACCTTGGGCAGTATGGCCATTTTCACGATATTGATTCTTCCTATCCATGAGCATGGTATGTTCTTCCATTTGTTTGTGTCCTCTTTGATTTCACTGAGCAGTGGTTTGTAGTTCTCCTTGAAGAGGTCCTTTACATCCCTTGTAAGTTGGATTCCTAGGTATTTTATTCTCTTTGAAGCAATTGTGAATGGAAGTTCATTCATGATTTGGCTCTCTGTTTGTCTGTTACTGGTGTATAAGAATGCTTGTGATTTTTGCACATTAATTTTGTATCCTGAGACTTTGCTGAAGTTGCTTATCAGCTTAAGGAGATTTTGGGCTGAGACAATGGGGTTTTCTAATTATACAATCACGTCATCTGCAAACAGGGACAGTTTGACTTCTTCTTTTCCTAACCGAATACCCTTGATTTCTTTCTCTTGCCTAATTGCCCTAGCCAGAACTTCCAACACTATGTTGAATAGGAGTGGTGAGAGAGGGCATCCCTGTCTTGTGCCAGTTGTCAAAGGGAATTTTTCTAGTTTTTGCCCATTTAGTATGATATTGGCTGTGGGTTTGTCATAAATAGCTCTTATTATTTTGAGGTACGTTCCATCAATACCGAATTTATTGAGCGTTTTTAGCATGAAGGGCTGTTGAATTTTGTCAAAAGCCTTTTCTGCATCTATTGAGATAATCATGTGGTTCTTGTCTTTGGTTCTGTTTATATGCTGGATTATATTTATTGATTTGCGAATGTTGAACCAGCCTTGCATCCCAGGGATGAGGCCCACTTGATCATGGTGGATAAGCTTTTTGATGTGTTGCTGAATCCGGTTTGCCAGTATTTTATTGAGGATTTTTGCATCGATGTTCATCAGGGATATTGGTCTAAAATTCTCTTTTTTTGTTGTGTGTCTGCCAGGCTTTGGTATCAGGATGATGTTGGCCTCATAAAATGAGTTAGGGAGGATTCCCTCTTTTTCTATTGATTGGAATAGTTTCAGAAGGAATGGTACCAACTCCTCCTTGTACCTCTGGTAGAATTCAGCTGTGAATCCATCTGTTCCTGGACTTTTTTTGGTTGGTAGGCTATTAATTATTGCCTCAATTTCAGAGCCTGCTATTGGTCTATTCAGGGATTCAACTTCTTCCTGGTTTAGTCTTGGAAGAGTGTAAGTGTCCAGGAAATTATCCATTTCTTCTAGATTTTCCAGTTTATTTGCATAGAGGTGTTTATAGTATTCTCTGATGGTAGTTTGTATTTCTGTGGGGTCGGTGGTGATATCCCCTTTATCATTTTTAATTGCGTCAATTTGATTCTTCTCTCTTTTCTTCTTTATTAGTCTTGCTAGTGGTCTGTCAATTTTGTTGATCTTTTCAAAAAACCAACTCCTGGATTCATTGATTTTTTGGAGAGTTTTTTGTTTCTCTATCTCCTTCAGTTCTGCTCTGATCTTAGTTATTTCTAGCCTTCTGCTAGCTTTCGAATGTGTTTGCTCTTGCTTCTCTAGTTCTTTTAATTGTGATGTTAGAGTGTCAATTTTAGATCTTTCATGCTTTCTCTTGTGGGCATTTAGTGCTATAAATTTCCCTCTACACACTGCTTTAAATGTGTCCCAGAGATTCTGGTATGTTGTATCTTTGTTCTCATTGGTTTCAAAGAACGTCTTTATTTCTGCCTTCATTTCGTTATGTACCCAGTAGTCATTCAGGAGCAGGTTGTTCAGTTTCCATGTAGTTGAGCGGTTTTGATTGAGTTTCTTAGTCCTGAGTTCTAGTTTGATTGCACTGTGGTCTGAGAGACAGTTTGTTATAATTTCTGTTCTTGTACATTTGCTGAGGAGTGCTTTACTTCCAATTACGTGGTCGATTTTGGAGTAAGTACGATGTGGTGCTGAGAAGAATGTATATTCTGTTGATTTGGGGTGGAGAGTTATATAGATGTCTATTAGGTCTGCTTGCTGCAGAGATGAGTTCAATTCCTGGATATCCTTGTTAACTTTCTGTCTCGTTGATCTGTCTAATGTTGACAGTGGAGTGTTGAAGTCTCCCATTATTATTGTATGGGAGTCTAAGTCTCTTTGTAAGTCTCTAAGGACTTGCTTTATGAATCTGGGTGCTCCTGTATTGGGTGCATATATATTTAGGATAGTTAGCTCTTCCTGTTGAATTGATCCCTTTACCATTATGTAATGGCCTTCTTTGTCTCTTTTGATCTTTGATGGTTTAGTCTGTTTTATCAGAGACTAGTATTGCAACCCCCGCTTTTTTTTGTTCTCCATTTGCTTGGTAAATCTTCCTCCATCCCTTTATTTTGAGCCTATGTATGTCTCTGCGTGTGAGATGGGTCTCCTGAATACAGCAGACTGATGGGTCTTGACTCTTTATCCAGTTTACCAGTCTGTGTCTTTTAATTGGAGCATTTAGTCCATTTACATTTAAGGTTAAGATTGTTATGTGTGAACTTGATCCTGCCATTATGATATTAACTGGTTATTTTGCTCGTTAGTTGATGCAGTTTCTTCCTAGTCTCGATGGTCTTTACATTTTGGCATGTTTTTGCAATGGCTGGTACCGGTTGTTCCTTTCCATGTTTAGTGCTTCCTTCAGGGTCTCTTGTAAGGCAGGCCTAGTGGTGACAAAATCTCTAAGCATTTGCTTATCTGTAAAGGATTTTATTTCTCCTTCACTTATGAAACTTAGTTTGGCTGGATATGAAATTCTGGGTTGAAAATTCTTTTCTTTAAGAATGTCGAATATTGGCCCCCACTCTCTTCTGGCTTGGAGAGTTTCTGCTGAGAGATCTGCTGTTAGTCTGATGGGCTTCCCTTTGTGGGTAACCTGACCTTTCTCTCTGGCTGCCCTTAAGATTTTTTCCTTCATTTCAACTTTGGTGAATCTGGCAATTATGTGTCTTGGAGTTGCTCTTCTCGAGGAGTATCTTCGTGGCGTTCTCTGTATTTCCTGGATTTGAATGTTGGCCTGCCCTACTAGGTTGGGGAAGTTCTCCTGGATGATATCCTGAAGAGTGTTTTCCAACTTGGTTCCATTTTCCCCCTCACTTTCAGGCACCCCAATCAGACGTAGATTTGGTCTTTTTACATAATCCCATACTTCTTGCAGGCTTTGTTCATTTCTTTTTCTTCTTTTTTCTTTTGGTTTCTCTTCTCGCTTCATTTCATTCATTTGATCCTCAATCGCAGATACTCTTCTTCCAGTTGATCGAGTCGGTTACTGACGCTTGTGCATTTGTCACGTATTTCTCGTGTCATGGTTTTCATCTCTTTCATTTCGTTTATGACCTTCTCTGCATTAATTACTCTAGCCATCAATTCTTCCACTTTTTTTTCAAGATTTTTAGTTTCTTTGCACTGGGTACGTAATTCCTCCTTTAGCTCTGAGAAATTTGATGGACTGAAGCCTTCTTCTCTCATCTCGTCAAAGTCATTCTCCGTCCAGCTTTGATCCGTTGCTGGCGATGAGCTGCGCTCCTTTGCCGGGGCAGATGCGCTCTTATTTTTTGAATTTCCAGCTTTTCTGCCCTGCTTTCTCCCCATCTTTGTGGTTTTATCTGCCTCTGGTCTTTGATGATGGTGATGTACTGATGGGGTTTTGGTGTAGGTGTCCTTCCTGTTTGATAGTTTTCCTTCTAACAGTCAGGACCCTCATCTGTAGGTCTGTTGGAGATTGCTTGAGGTCCACTCCAGACCCTGTTTGCCTGGGTATCAGCAGCAGAGGCAGTAGAAGATAGAATATTTCTGAATAGCGAGTGTTCCTGTCTGATTCTTGCTTTGGAAGCTTCCTCTCAGGGGTGTACTCCACCCTTTGAGGTGTGGGGTGTCAGACTGCCCCTAGTGGGGGATGTCTCCCAGTTAGGCTACTCAGGGGTCAGGGACCCACTTGAGCAGGGAGTCTGTCCCTTCTCAGATCTCAACCTCCATGTTGGGAGATCCACTGCTGTCTTCAAAGCTGTCAGACAGAGTCGTTTGCATCTGCAGAGGTTTGTTATTGCCGTGTCCCCAGAGGTGGAGTCTACAGAGACAGGCAGGTTTCCTTGAGCTGCTGTGAGCTCCACCAAGTTCGAGCTTCCCAGCAGCTTTGTTTACCTACTTAAGCCTCAGCAATGGCGGGCGCCCCTCCCCCAGCCTCGCTGCTGCCTTGCAGGTAGATCACAGACTGCTGTGCTAGCAATGAGGGAGGCTCCGTGGGACCCTCCCGGCCAGTTGTGGGATATGATCTCCTGGTGTGCCTGTTTGCTTAAAGCTCAGTATTGGGGTGGGAGTTACCCGATTTTCCAGGTGTTGTGTGTCTCAGTTCCCCTGGCTAGGAAAAGGGATTCCCTTCCCCCTTGCGCTTCCCAGGTGAGGCAATGCCTCGCCCTGCTTCAGCTCTGGCTGGTCGGGCTGCAGCAGCTGACCAGCACCGATCGTCCGGCACTCCCCAGTGAGATGAACCCAGTACCTCAGTTGAAAATGCAGAAATCACAGGTCTTCTGTGTCATATTAAATCTTCTTAGCACAGACTATTGGGCAATGCATGGTCACCTGCTGCTCACCTCTCCTACTTCTTGTTCTTACTAACTCTACGCATCCACCAGTTTCTTTCTTTTCCTTAAACGTGCTCAGTTCTTGTCTTAGCCCTTCCCTCTTCTTGGAATCTCCCTGACCCCCATCTTTCTTCCTTCAGACCTCAGCATACCTACCGTCTTCTCAAGGATTCCCTAAACAACCGATCTAGAGTTGTTCCAACCACCCACTCGCTATGCTTTCTCACAGCATCCTATTTTTCCTTCCTGGAATTTTTTCACATTGAGCAAAAAATAGATTCATTTGTTTTTTCCTATCTATGGTGTATTCCCTTTATCCTGTTACATGATTCATGAGAACAGGGGCCGTATCTACTGTGTACAGCATGCCCTGAATACTTAGTACTTATCATGATGTCTGACATAGACTAGATGCATAATAAATACATGTGGAATAAATGAATGACTGGACATGTCTAATGGGTGGGGAATGTGAACTGTATATATAAAACTAAGCAAAGCTGGTACAGGAAGAGAAATTATAATTTTGTTTTTTAGCACAAAACATTAAGAAATGATTTTTAATACTTACATGTGTTATTTTTCTTAAATGGAAAAGAAAATGATCTGTAAAATAATCATAAGGAGAGACCTTGAGCAGAAGAGAGAAGGTGAATACAGGAGACTGATTGCAAAAGGAAATCAGATTCAGTATAACAAGTGAATATTGTTATACTATGGTAGTATAACAATAATTACCATTTCTTTCTGTGCCGTGTTAACACGAAGTTCTCTCTTCCATAAACAAAAATACAGAGGTAGACAAAAGGGAAATTTGGGATGCATACAAACCTTTTGTAAACCAGGTTCAAAATATGTAACTTAAGTCTTTGTAACACTCCTAGGCCAATAATTTATAAGCTGTTTTTTCATAACAATAATTCTAACATATTAAATATAAGAGAAAAAGAATTTGCAGTAAATATGTTATAGTTCATTATTTTTATTTTATAACTAAATAAAGTTACTAAAAAGAGAGTAAGACCTCAATTTTAATGCATAAGACACATGGATAAATGTTATAAAAGAGTGAATGAAAGGAGTGAAATGCAAGCAGAGAATGTATTAAAATATTTCATAGCCTCATTTATGATAAAATGTATACACTGAAATAACAATGAAAAAAGTTTACTTACTAAATTAGTAAGAAATTTATTCTGAAAAGTTATAAGAATCCTGTTTACTTAGTATAGTATAAACAGAGAACTTTCAAACTTCTAGCATTATACACTGGTTTAATATTTTGGAGAAAAAATTGATACTCTGCTCCTAAAATATATATATGAAGAGATAGTTGAAAATATAATGGAAAAAATCAACAATGTAAAGATTATTAGAGTGTTATTTAACAAAAATTGGACAGCAATGTAACTGCTCACAAACATGGATAAAACAAAATATATTATGGTACATCTATGTCATATTACTAGTATTAAACTAAGCTATGTAACAGAATCATGTCAAGCAATTATGAAAATATTAGTAAATGAGGAGAAATATTTTTAAGTTAGGAGCAATTTTTGTAATGTTTCCAAATATATAGTTCTAGGCTATTACATGCACTTTCCAAAAAGAGAACATAAAATAAAAAGAAAAATAAATTTTAAAAGAAAAAGAAAGAAAACTGCTGATGCAGGAGCTAAGTAGGTTACAGGAAAATGCCTGTAAGGCAAGTTTATTATAGTACAGAACTAGCGATTTAACCAAATGGTAATGTCTACGAAGAGTCAGAGACAGTTTTTAGTAGATGTGTCCATATTTACAGATTGGCGTGCATTTACACATATAGCAACATACAAATACATCCATATGTCAACTAAATGTGTCTAATAATTTCACAGATACATTTAAATAACCAAAAATGTCATTTCATAGTATCAACCCAATTAGCCGATATGTAATACATCTTGAGCCCTTAACTAACAGATAAAAGATAACCGATACATATAAACATATGAGACCTCCTGTTGAGCTGGACAAATTTTTGCAGGATTATTAAAAAGAGATATATGTCTCTAAAAATAAGTGCTTTTTAGTTATATAGCCACATTAGTTGGTTAACAACCTATAAATCAGAAGAAAAATAATAAAGATTCAATCAGTGGCTGTTTTTAAAAAACTGATGAATAAAAGTTATTTCTCTCTGATCCAGAAATATGAATACAGAATGCTATTTACTTTTTTAAAGTACTTGTTTGTATTAAAGATGGAATTCTTAATTCTGAAATCCATCAAATCTTTTCTGAAACTTAAATATTTCTTTCTCTATAACATGCTCATTAATTTTCCTTTATAGTTATGTCTTTAATAAATTAAATGCCAATTAAGTCAAATCTTTAATTTTACAAATTAAAAATTAGTAATGATAACATTATTATCATATGACATTGAGTGAACACATCAAATTATTTTCAAGTTGTTAACCATTTTACCCATAGCATATCTAAAACTGCATAGCATTTTAAGCAAAACTAGGAGACATTGGAGCAAAAGCTGTCTATGGTCATTCATTTTAGATTAAGTATGATTCAGCTGCCATCTGGATAAAAACACAATATTATCTCTTCAGAAAGAAAATTAACTTTGACACAATGTCTCTGCTCCTCTATTATTTTCTGACTTTTTACTTATCTGAAAACCTACATGTAAGGGAGAAAACACTCTCTCACAAATGTAAGCCTGCAGTTTTCAACTAAAAATCCTGCATACACGTGTTACCATATAACACTTCATTGGAACACAAGTTATTGAGTATGTTGTTGCTACTAATAATCCCTATGGCTTTGTGCCTGTCATTACCTTCAGGCTATCAGAATTTTATGAGCACAAACCAATAATAATGATATTTCCCTTTTGCTTTTTATCCACACCTCATTGCCTTACATTGATTTGCATAAGCAATTTCCACCCTGATAATTGGAGCCAAACATCTTGTTGTAGGTTACCTTATGGAAAAGAGCAGTTAAATACTAATCAAGAGAAATCTTTCTTTATTCAACCATATTTTAGATGATGCTGAATTACCCTCACTGCTTGAGCAGGAAGGTGACTCACTTTCTGACAGGGATTTCAGACTTTTGGGTTTGTATCAAGCTTAATAATGATCTCACTTTATAATTTCAGTACCCTGGTGTTGACTCATAACAACATGAAGAATGGTACGACTAGGCTCAAATCATTAAAACAATATTGTTTTGTTTGAAAGAAAAAGCCATAGCACAGGTACTAATTATTTTTTTAATAGCTACCGAGCCAGTCAATGTTATCTGAGGATTTTATAATTACAGCTTTAATTTTTATTGCCAGAAAAATCTGAAAAAAATGTAATTAGGGAGATTAAAACATAAAAATGAAATAAGAAAAATCCAAGTCATGTAAAGATATATATCTAAAAGAATCATTACTTGAATTACTTACTTTAAAAGTAAGACTTATTCTACTTATGTAGAATCAGGATTTGAACTATTGGACTTAAATTATAAAAACAAAGTTAAAGAAGTAGATTCTAATTTATTGATCAAATGAATATTTTAACTATAAGCATTGTTGTATATGGATGAATAGTAATGTATATGCATGTAAACACTAAGAACCCTGTAAGTGAGAGATGCAATAATTACCAAAAGATGCTGTTAGGTGAGTAATTTTTATTAGAGAAGGAATTTAGATAAAACCTTTATTTATAGGAGAAGGGAATATTTCAGAGAGATATGTGAAATCACCAAGAACTTCTATAGAGACAGACAAAAATATTAGGGCAAAATTGCAGTATATTTATATTCCAGGTACCACACAGAAAGGGAAATTCAACAACACTGGGTCCTAAAGTCTGTCCAAGAGGAAGAGAGGATAGGAGTGGGGTTACACTGCACATATTCCACCCCAAAGTTACACTAGTAAGGACTCTACTTATGCTTGCAACATTTTAATGAGAAAACCAGATTCCAATAGTATAAATATTAAATAGGCATGAAACCCATGAGTGATCTTGCTAGCTTGTCCTTAGAAATGACCCAGGAAGGAATTTGGAGATGTGTATACCACAAACAAAAATGAGGTGCTAAAGATAAGAATGATATAAATCTAAAAATTGTAACTGGAGCTTCTGTGCAAGAGACAGTTTCTAGTTATTGCCGACCTGCCTATTGCATTTCTCACTGACTCTGCTTAAGTTGCAACAGGTCATGTATTATGCAGATGCTTTCTTAGTCATCATTACTCTCTGGAATTATCGCTAGGAGAAAGTCTTGGGTTGGGAGAACACATAATCTTGTTTTCCAGATGTCCTATGTAGAGGTGGTCTTAAATCAAAAGCAATTTCGGTGAACTGCTGCTGTACTTTAACTTATCCCAGGAGGACTGGCCCACCTGGGGAGGTAAGAATGAGGATCCTACAGTTGTGATTATGCAAACCAAAGGCTAAATTTGTAAGTTAATCAAAAACCAAAACAATTATTCACAGTAGTAAACTTCCCTGTCTTTTTTCCAGATCCTTATTTTATGAGTAATCACTTTAGAAATTTACAAATTTTATATATCACTGGTACTGATTCACCATGATATAATCAAATCTACTCATTCAAAGAGAAAACTGGATATTACAGACCACAAACAACTGGACTGAAGTTATGAAGTTAGTAAAATGTGGTAATTGTTGATTTGATTTCCTTATCTCTCATCATATGTCCTGGTAAAATTATTGAAATCAGTTGAGAACATTCTCTGCTCTAGCTAGGGAAGTATCATATGGTCTTAATACAATATTAAGGAAGAGATGAATAAAGGAGTTAATACTTTTAAAATATCCATATGGTAATAAAACAACCTGTAAAAACAATGCAAATAATATTTAATCAATAGAACAAAGACATTTATGGATTAAGTGTGTCAGACTGTTGGCCATTCACCACCACTTCCCCTACCATCTACCCTCTTGTGCACTGCATGGGTTAGAAGCTTGAATGCTACATTTCCAGGAATCCTTTGCTAGTTAGGCTCAACTTTATGTTCTGCAAAATGAAAAGCACACATAAAAGAATATGGATGGCAGTAAAGAAGGAGGAGTTGTCATTGCTCAGATAGCAGAGAGCAGGCATGTGGGCTTTGGCAGAAGGCAGGGGTAAAGTATTACCAGTGGCTTTCAGGTGTATTCCAGGCAGCTGAGAATATGTGCATTACTTCCCTATGAAACTCAAATGTCTTTACTTCTGGAAGGGTGGCAGTAGCTTTCCTGACCTTTACTTCCATAACCCTGCCAACAGTTTCAGAAAATGACTATATCCAATGTTAATTCCCTTTCTGCTTGAAATATTACTAAAGGTTTTAGTATGTTACAGAATTACATACCAGAAGTGATTGTAGACCCTTAGAGATGGTTATCTACAGTTGTCTGTCTGCCTTGATTAGATTTAAAGAAGGTAATGTCATTAATAATGAGTAATAGGATCATGATAATTAATCATTTTCAGGCCAAAACAGTTGCTTAAATGATTATCGATAGTTTCCTAAACTGAAGAATAAGATTTGGGAAAACAAATGACTGTTCCAATAGAACATTATGGATGAATAGAGAATTACAAAGTCTTTGAGAGGCTTGGCTATTTCTGACTGGACTGGAGAGATTACAAAAACAAAACAACCTTAGTACTTTAAATTCTCAGCTGAAGGTTTGGCAGGGAACCAGAGATCTATGACTATGTGAAAAGAATCATGTATCTCTTTTAGGCTTAGAATCAATGTATCCAAAAAGTAAACTATGATTTAAAATTCTGAATAGCAAAATTACAACTCAAGTAAATTTTGTCTTTTATGTGAGAGTTAGGGTATGGACTAGGAAAGTGTAGGATGCAGAATCGGAATGCAGGCCTCAAAAGTCTAAATTTCACTGAGCCTCCGTGGTAGCTTTTCTTGTCTCTGAAAAAGCAAATTCCCCTTGTTTGAGTTCCCTGTAATGTCATTCATCAAGGAGGCTGCTGACTCCTCTCAAAACCAATTCCAACATATCTAAACGCAAAACCAATAGGTAGAATTGGTTTCAGCAGATTTCAAGAGTTCAAGTAGAAATTTCAGCATTAGAAGATGGAATTTACACTGAAAATCACCAAGAAATTTCAAGAGTTCTTAGCATATAACATCTAAAACCACTGTAGCTTAATCATAAATTTGTAAAGTATCCAGAGCCAATTATGAAAGTGAACAAGTAAATAAAAGCCAAAGAAATATAAGTCGTTTCTTGATACTAGAAAAATAAAACTCACCAGCAAAAACTCCCTGTTACAAAAATGCTGCTCTGGTTTGACTACATTTATAGTTCTCTATATATTGATAGTTATATAATACAGTCTTAATATTCAAATGATTAAAGATTCATAAAAAAATGGAGTCACTCTTGCATATCTAGTTTACAAATGTGTCCATCAAATTAAAACAGCTGTCCCAAATTAAATATATCAAACCCAAATTGTCTAACTAGTAAACTGCATTAAAGTAATCCTAGATTTAGAGAATATAAAAGATAAAAGGAATCTTACAGTATTTAGTCCAACTCTTACATTTCATAACGATAATGTCAGAGGTCAAAAGAGGTCTAGTGACTTGCAGAAAACCACTATTAACTGGAGGTATAAATGAGAAATATTTCTCCTTATTTATTCTATTGCCTAATGTTTCTCAAAATATGCCTGCTATCATTTTGAAAATGGATTACACAGAACAGTAGACATGTAGAATTTGCAAACATGTAAACATTTTTGCATTTAAAAATATATATTATTTATTAGTGACACATAATGTAACCACAGAAATGTTTAAGCTCAATTCAGTCCAGTTCCACTTTCAATTCAAACATTAAAATGCAAGCCAATTTGTTGGTGGTGTTACCAACAAATCACCAACAAAAGCTGTGATTATTCAATAAGAAATTGTTCTCCTAAACATTCTCATAGCTGATCCAGTGGGTAATATGACTATTAGAAACAAAATTTTTCTCAGAAAATCTCTAGAGTCTCTTCCTGCTGAAAAATACATGTTTAAATTGAAATTTAAAACATATTCCTATATAAAATATTACAAAAAATTGAAAATGTAGTTGAAACTACACTGGTACTTTAAAAGTCAAATATGAATATGTGAACTAACCCAGAAAACTACTACCTTTCTATATTACATATACATACACACACACATACACACAGGTGTGTATTTTTAAAGTTTGCCTTGTTCCCAAAAGACCTTAAGGTGGGTCGTAAGGATACATAAATTGCAAGAGAACATAAATTTTAGGTAGATAATAAATCAAGAAGAAAGAGCATTAAGGCATTTTTCCTATGTGGAACATGAAGATTAGGGTCTGAGTCCAGAAAAAAAGAAGAAAGGAAGAAAAAAGAGCAAGAGAGAAAGAGAGAAGAAAGGAGTAAAAAAAAGTGGGAGAATAAAAATATATATGAAAAACACACTATCCGCAATTTGGAATTGCAAATAGTAAACTTTCATTTGTCAACATGGAAATAACCATGGTTAATGTAAAAACAATTCATAGGTTTTCCAGCCCAGATAAGTGCTGACAGCCTAGATTAGCTCTTTCAACAACTTGTAAACCAAGACTCCCCAGGGCCTTCTGGATGGGAAGCATATTAATATCAACTCTGTGACCACTCAGCACCATGACATGAAGTGTCTGCTCAGGAGGTCATCTCCAAAATGTATCCCATACATCTTCATGCACAAGAGGTGATAATTTATCACCTAGATGTAGGGATCTACTGTAAACTAATCCAAACTGCTGATGATACACTAAATCAGTTTGAATGATGAGTATAAATAAAGCTGCAAGCGAAGTACTGAAGGATACAGATCTATCTGATCAATGAGATGTCACCAGGCAAATGAAATGCAGTGTTGACAAACATAGAGTACCTCAGTTGAAAATTAACCAAATCAAGTATCAGAGCATAAAGGCACACATTAATACAAGCTAGGAATGAAAGTTTAATATGATATGAGTCAGAGGCTATATTCTAACTGTTTCATATAAAACTGAGCAGAGTGGGTCAGTGGAAAAGAATGTATTAAAAATTGATATATTTTGCACACCACAGAAAGTATGACAGGACGAAGAAAAATGCTGCAAAATAATAATCCTTTCCAAATAATATAACTGTAGTTATTCAATCTGCTGAGCAAACCCATATACACAGATGAAGAAAAACAATAAGAATTTTATACAGAAAATGATTTCACATCAACTTGCTATGAAGAAATCAAATTCAATTTGTGTTGCCCTTATGAACAGTTAGAAATTTTCCGAAACTGTCATGCTACAACTTCAATGGGGAAAAACAAAGGAATGGGGATAAGGAAGGACATTCCTCCAGATAGTTGATATTCATGAAGGACACTCCTTAAGAAAAAAAGATTTTCCCAACTATGTGATCAGAATAGAGCCTTTAATATACAACAAATAGATTCAATGGATTCAGCTATTCTGAAGGTGTCCCTAATGGAAAGAGCTGATTAAAGTAAATTTCAAACCCTGCTGGAACAAATCTGTAAAAATATTTTCTGAGGGAAATAATTCTTCAAAAAAGTTGTTTTCATATATAGTTTTTGTTGTAAGTATATAGAGAGAGTTTGTCATAACATAGTTAACTCTTGCCTTGTATTTTATCTTTCAGTTTATTTGGGGGTACAGATAGAATTATACTACTAAAATATGACCTGGACCCAGATGTAGTTTATTTAAATTTCAAAATGAAAAGCTTACTAAGAACAGATAAGATTGATTGCTCTCTCTGTCTTAGCATAATTGTATTTCAGGTGAACATCAATTTACTTTAAAGGACACTTCTAAGTAGCAGAATGCATCATAAATAATTCATCAATCACAGCTACTAGGAACATGATTTACTCCAGCAGATTCAATGGAATAAAAGTTTTTTTAATATATTGTGTCTGCTTTAAGAAGTTTCATAATCTTCCTTTTCTAAGAATTCATTCTTAGATTCCATACTTCATACTCTAAATGCATTATGATAAAAACTGTATCTTTTTCTTCCTTTTTTAAGAAAAACATATTTTCTAATTAAAATAAAAACAATTAAAAACCTTTGGAACAAATAACAATCTATGTATATCAACAGCAAAATAACAAAAACATATAAGGTACATATTTGAAAAATAGCCTTAAGATTTCTCAAATACATAATTCAAATAATAATAACAAAATTTGTTTCAGCTTATTTGAATTTTTAAATGGAAGAAAAAGAAGGTAGTCTTTCCAGAAGTCTTTTGTAGAACATTTAGGATCTGGCATATTTTAAAATTACTTCAATTTAAAAATGCAAATGAAACAGATTCTAAATTGTTCAACAGTTCAAGTTTTGTCAGGTGATATCGTGAGTATCCTATCTAGAACTTTCATTTGTCATATAGAAAGACATTGCTTACCTTACACATCTTAAAGTTTTCTATCAATTTCAGCAATTTTGTACCAGCCATTTCCCAAGCTGTGAAACATATTGACAAGGAAAAATGTAAAAGAAAATAAAAAGCATTTCACTTACTTGCAAACCCCTCTGGAAAACTGAATGGCCCATAAAATTAGCCAGCATTCTTATTAAAGCAGCACCCTATAGGAAAGAGTAATAAAAAGAAAAGAATTTCAACAAAGTATCATGATTGTAAAACTGTTTTAATCAAATGTAGCCTACTTCATTCATGCTATTCTATTTTCAAAAATAATTAAGAAACAGGAGTATCATGAAAATAACATCCAACTTAGTGATAACAATTTCATTTTTTTGTCTTGTGAATTTTGAAGTTTTATGTAATACCTACAACTACAAAATGGAAGTCCTCTAGAAAGAATATCTCAGGGCAATGATAAGCTGTAATTCAGGAGTACTCAATATTTTATTGAACACTATATATGGCAAATTTAATAAAACATGGTTCTTGTACTTACAATCTCATAATTTGTTCAGGGAAGGATATCTGTGTTAATAAATAATCATATTAAAATATAACTTTGAAGTAAAATAGGTACTTAATGTACTCCTTAACCAAGAAAAGTTCAGTTGTGGAAGTAGAGAGTAGAGTACCAAGAAGTCTAGGTTCAAAACTTAAGTCTGCTACTTACCATGTTTACTCAGTGAGATTATTTCAGCTCTCTGCTCCTTACTTTTCTCCCTCGTAAAGTGCAGTTAATAGTAGTTATATTTAATATGGCTGTTCTAAAGCTTAAATAACTCAATATATGTAAATCAGTTTGAGCTAGGTCTTTAAAATAGTAAGCCATATAGGAGTGTTAGCTATCAGTATTATTTCAAATTGTCTAATCATTTTTATTTCCTATTTCCTTTTGAGGCTGTATTTAGCCATATATATCCATATACAAGTAAAACAATGAGATCAATATAAGTAACTGGAGAAATAGAAGAAAATACTAATTTACAAGAGTCTTTCTTATCTTGAGAACCATTATTATAATATGGCAGAACAACATGAATGCAAAAAGGTAGGTATGTAATCAATATGAAACATTCCAAGGAATGACAATTAAGTATGGATTATAACAAATCTTCATGTAAAATATAAATAAGTCTTCAAGAAGACACTTGACCAAATTGAATTGGTATGGAGCAATGGATTGTAAACAATGAATGTTTAAATACAAATTGTAGCCTGGCTTGGGGGTTACAAATTTCTTTATGACTACATATCCCATTTCATACTCAGTAGAAATATACAACTGTAATAATTCATTTCTTGCAAGATGTCTCTTTTCACAAGAAAATTGTAAGAATCACAAATAGAATCATTCAGCCAGGGCGTGGACTGCTGTGCAGTCCAGCAACACAACAACGTATTTCCATCATTTGTTACTAGAATGATTTGCTAGAATTCTGGGACTTGAATGCAGTGCAATACTCAGACTCTATGAATCACCATTAAAAGATGTGTATTATAATTTCAACCACCACCAGAATTGCTCCCCAAGTCAGTATTTTATTCTCATCTCAACAAATGATAGGCTGAAATATAATAGTTTAATGACTTTTCTGATATTTTTTTCTTCTCACACCTTCCATTCATTGCTCTTTCTTTAGCTTCTTCCTCTTAATCTTCTGCATATTTGCATATGACCATAAAACAGAAGCATTTTTGATTCAATCTGAGGACTAGTTTAGAACTCCCTTTAGAACATATCAGCTGTGTTCCTTGAATTTCCTTGACAAGCTCTCCTCCTATACATTTCTCAATATAATCGACCCATCCTGAGGGTGAAAACTATCCATTTTTCAGCAAACCTGACCATTACCACCTGGGAATTGAGACTTAGTATCAAAGCAGTCAACTTAAACTTTCCTTCAGCACTGAACAGCTCTCTTCAGATGATTTAAGTGTTTCCCTCCAGGTAATGATGACTTGGTCTCTTGTCAAGTTATAAAAACTATTAATTTAGCATGGTCTAATGACACAAGAATCCTTTCTGATCATAAAGAATGTACCAGTTTTCCTGTCTGAATTAAGCTAGACAGAGTGGTAACAGGAAAGAAAAACTGAAAGTACAATCAGTATTCAAAAGTTATAGACTATCACTTAGTTCCTGATTATATTGTATAACTCAATTAAGTTTTAGAAAATATGACTGTTACCCATCTGAACATTTTAACAGTCTCTGGAGTGGCATGCACTCTTCTATGTTTAACTAGCCTTTTCTTTCCAAAGTTAAAATTTTAAAATCCTTATTTTGTAGAACTTCATAGACAGATGGGCTCTCCAACTGTCATGGTTTAGCCAACATATACTAAGCACATACTATGTACGGATTATAACAAAGATCACAACCCCTAACACAGGCAGAGCTCATTATAAACTTTTTAAAGAAAACTCAGAATTCCTTTTCATCCTTTCTTTAAAACATTTGTTTATCAAGCAAACTTTGTTTACAATATTGTAACTTATATTACCTTTTGATTCAAAACTCCAGCCCCAGTCAAACAAACTGGACATTTAGGAAGCCCAAGTAGCTTTACGAAAAGTAAATATACTATTTCTTCAAGATGTAATAAATTTTTAGACTTGTTCTAGAAAATTAATCACTGTTTGCTAAACTAATATTCAAGGATATATTAAGATATCTACTTGATTTTTCTAAAGTTTCATAAAGAATATTCCACAAAAGTAGGCTTATAAAACTCATTCGTCATTTAGTAATTTTTATATTTGGAATATCTTTTTAATGTAAGTTCCCACCTAAATTTTCTTTTATTTTACATTGGAGCCATTTGCGTGCACATCAGTCTCTGAGGTATTTAACATCCCCAGAGAAAAAAACTGTGTCCTCATGACTTGCTATCACCCTCTTCCTACGTCTGGCTCAGAGGAGGTGCTCCCTTAATGCAAGACATGGAAAAGAGAGAAAGAAAATTCTGCGCACGTAACAATTACTTTGTGTTCTTGCAGAGGAGCTATTCAGACAGGATATACAGTTTATTACTTCATTGGTATACATCAGTGAGAAATCCTCACTTTTGGAGAGGGAGATATTCTCAACTATTTCTTTAGCACATGCTTATTGAATAAGGTGGTATGTTCAGCATCCTAAATGACACAAGTCTCTGTCTTTGAGGATTTCAAAATCTCATAACTGAGATGAGATGCAAAGCAAAATAAAATGAATGACAAGAGAAAGTATTCGACTGTGTTTCAGAAGAGGTAGAGGTTATATCTGGAGGGATGAAGGAAAACGAGGGTCTAAAGAAGTAGTATTTGTGTTGAACCTTGGAGGATGGAAAGCGTTCCATGAGTTAAGATAAACAAAAAGCAGTTGCATGTTACGACAGGAATGAACTTTATGTGGTCAAATAGGTGTGAAAGTGGAAATCACAAGTAGGAAGATTTACATGGAAAGACAGTAAATAAAACCGGAAAATGGAAGACTAGATGGAAAATAAGATTGAGACAGTTTTTAGAGGAGTTTGAATACCAGGGATAAGGAATTTGGAAAACCGGTTTTTAAAAAAGTCAGGATTTAACTATGATACTCCAAGGAAGAAGTAAAGTAACCAGAAACAAATGATAGCAATGAGGATAAAAATTAGAAAGAGATTTAAGAAATGGAGCAAAGATAAGTCTGTATTTTAAAGCCAGAGTGGATGATGACATTAGCAGATATACAGAATTTAGAAGAAAATGCTGGTGAGGTGAATATAATAACATCTGTTTGTAAATGTGCTGTTTGAGGAACAGGTATAGAACTCAAGGAACAGAGGGCAAGAGCAACCACAGGAATACAATTCAGAGGAAGGTTATGATTGAATATATATATTGGGAATTAGAGTGGATGAGTCTGCCAAGAGAAAAGTTCTAAGGCTTCAGTAAGAAAAATATAAAACAGAATCAAATAATTGTTTTCTATTTGTTTATTCTGTTTTATGATTTGCACTTCAGTGCTCGTAACAGGTGCTCAACAAATATCCATTGAAATCAATGAAGAATGAAATTAAGAGAAAAAAAGACACATTGTGATAAAAAACAGAAGGCAAACTGGGTATAAGTGGTGTCATAGAAGAAGACATGTTTTAAGAATTAGTGCTTCAGAGTTCAAGGAAAATAATAGCTAAGAGAAGGCCATAGTAGGCCATATTTAAGAGAGGGCTATTTAAATAGACTTGTGGGTATGAAAGCCAAGTGCAAACAGAAGGAAGAAAAGAGAAAGCCAGAAGCAAATTCACATGAAAGGTTCGTTTGTGATTTTCTTTGGTAGAAAATGGGAGAAATTTTTTCTGCAAAGCAAAAGATGACCCAGTGGAGATAGAAACTGAAGACACAGTCAACCAAGAAATCATTATTGAAGTAAGATTCTAGAAAAGCTAGATAAGAATTTAGGCTAATCTTGGGAAAGAATAACAACAATCTACTCTGAGGTAGGACTGAGGCAGAAAGGGGAAATAAAGATAAATAAGAGATTTTTAAGTGTAAAGCACAGAAGTTAAGAAAGTACATTGCACAGAATAGACTGTAATCTCCATCAAGGTGGGGACTTGGTCTGTCACCATTATACGCTCATTGCCAAAAGCAGTTCCTGACACATGACAGGCTCTCAAAAAATACTGAACACATGATGGACTGTCACTTTCCAATAATGTAGGAGATGTGGTCTGAAGATAACATGAGTTGGAAAGAGTGGAACTAGGTTTGAAGTAACCCATTGAAAACGTAATAAGGAGTTTAAGATGTGGAAAGGTGTAGAAAAGTTGTAAGTTGTACTAGTCCATTCTCACACTGCTATAAAGAACTGCCCAAGACTTGGTAATTCACAAAGGTAAGAGGTTTAGTTGACTCAGGAAACTTACCATCATGGTGGAAGGTGAACGGAAAGCAAGCACCTTCTTCACAAGGCAGCAGGAGAGTGTGAGCACTCAGGAAAAACTACCATTTATGAAACCATCAGATCTCATGAGAATTCGCTTACTATCATGAGAACAGCATGGGGGAAACCACCCCCATAATCCAATCAGTTCCCTTCCTTGACACTTGGGGATTACAGTTCCCCTCCCTTGACAAGTGGGGATGACAATTCGGCATGCAATTTGGGTGGGGAAACAGGGCCAAACCATATCATAAGTCCTAGCTGAAGTTATCAATAAAGTAACTGTCATTCATTAACTATTTGTACTACATGCTAAGGCCATAATATCATAAGGAAAATATTACTATATTTATCAGGTCAGAAAATTGAGGCATAAAGGTTACACACCTTGTAGAAATTGACATGGGTAGTAAAAAATGGAGCCAGAATTAGAAACCCACTTATACTCAGCTCCAAAATCAGTAATTTAAACCAATTTAGACAACCTCTTGTGATCCCAATTCAAAATATTTACATGACTATCTCTAGAAACATGGTGCATCGCAAGAACTTAGAAAAATAAAGGAAATTCTTAGAGTTACTGAGAGTTTGAAATCAGTGAGATGCTCACAGAAGAGGATGAAGGAAAGCCTAATTCAATAGGACATAGTTGAAATGCCCGACCCATATTCCCAGGATTAGGGATGAAATAGAAGACAGATATGAACTTGCGGAACAGGACATGTTTATGGTCTAGGAGACATAAAGCTTCTTTATGGCAGGTTTGGTAAGAACAAAAGGCTAGCAAAATTGAAAATAGTGATATTTTTATCACTGTATGTGGATGTGGCAGCTGTGAAAATGCACTGCTCAGATTTCCCACTGCTGCCCCTCTGCATTTACCATCACAAAGGCCACACTTTCCTCAGTTTACTCCTAGCCAATCACTGAGCAGAACAGTGTAACTACTGCAGACGTGTTCTAGTGAGACAGGAGACTCTGCCAATGGATAACTCTAACTAGATGACTCGTCATTGGTGTGGATGATTTTTTTGCAATAGAGCTGAAGTCTGAAACTACCAACCCAACGCCTCTTCCTTTCCTCTACCCTTGCAGAGACTGTCAATTGTAATGTGGTCTGAAGGCAGCTCCCCCTACCTTCTCTGGCTTCTATAACAAATAAATCTTTGCATATAATGTTTTCTGCTTCTTAGAAAATCTGGACTAACCTAGTAGCTCCATTTTCAGTGCAGAAGTCCACACAAATATAAACTAATGATAGGTCCCTAAAATAAGCTGGTAATGAGAATACTCTAGTTAACAAGTAGCACATCCACCAAAACACAATAATCTTTTCCTTCTTAAACCTTTCAGGAAATCTTTGGCTAGTATATATTCTACACTACAAATGTCTTTGCTTAATGGTTTGCTCTCCTCCAGCACAGGAGAAGGTAAGAAATAAGGTATCATTACTTTCAGTTGACATACAAGAGAGACTGAGGTGAAGGGATTAGGTGCTTTGTCCAAAGTTACTTGCTTCCATTCACTCAGTTGTTGAGTTCTTTGATTAGCAAAAAGACTATGAAGTAAGAATTTCTTGTTACTTTTTGAGTTACTGAAAGGATTAGTCTATTGATTCAAAATCAACGTACTTTTAAAATGTAAATTTCTAAATGATGCCTCTGCACTAATTCTGGACATGTGTGGAAATAAAACAATGTTCTAACAAGATTTGTTACTGAAGCATGTCTTTTGGTATGGAATAAAAGCACATCTTAAATCTTCCATTTTTTTTGTAAAACATGTTTTCTTCTCTGTTTTTTTCTTTTTCCATGATAATATGTTAGCTATATTTAGCATCTGAAAAACAGAAAAAGAAATACCTAATCCTGAATATCCCTTACTCACAAGTTGATTACAAAAAAGAAAGGCAGAAAGAGAGGATAGAACAAGAGAAAAAAAAGAATGAAAGGGAAAAGCAAGTCAATTCCACACAAGAAAGCAGAATTAATGCCCCATTGCTTCAGTTACCCATGCTTGGAGGCTTGGAGTCCTCTATGATTTATTACTTCCTGAGGCCAAGCCTCCACCTCTGCATAGCTGAATTATTTCACTGCCTCCTAGAGACAACCCCAGATGCATTCTCACTCTCAGGAATCCATCCTATGGACCACATCAGACTAATTTTAATAATTATTTTAGAAGTATAATGTCTGCTAAGAGTCCTGGCTCTGTCATGTACTTAGGCATGTGAGATGATCTAAGTATCTACAATTAGAACATAACAATAAAAATGATGACAACTATATTACTACCTTTAATAAGAAGAACACCTATTTCAAAATTTTTCTGAGAATCAATTTAAATTATTATAAAGCACTAGATACTCCATGTTTAGCATATAATAATGTTCAAACAATATATAGGTATTGATATCATCATCATCACTATCATTATTTTTATGTTAGTCCTCTGCCCCCTAAATCTTTACTTAAAAAAAAAAAAAAAGTCCTGTGGGAGTAATCAGGGCCATACATAATGAGATTCACCACTACTTACCAATGCTTTTTTACATATGACCATATAATCAGCTTCTTCACTAGTTAAGCTCATCTTCCCATTATCCCATGAGCATACCTTACACACTGATGTTTTAATCATGCTTATTTATATCAGCAGCAATGTTAATCCTTTTTGATCCTATATTCTGAGCTCTATACATTATTAAAAGCACAGGAAAAGCCCATACCATAGTATAGTGCACACAGCTATACTGCCACCAGTAATAATAATAATAATAATAATAATATTTACCTCAAAAATTGTCTGAGAATTACTTTAAATTATTCATATAAAGTAATTGGTACAGTGTTTGGTATATAAACTTCAAAAATGTATGTAGGTATTGTTATCTTCATCATCATCAATATCATCATTTTATGCTAGCCCCCTGCCCCCCAAAATTGAGTACACAGTAGTCAATCTCCCCTATCAAGAAACTCGGCATATATCTTTCACTGGGAATGTACATTTTTTGAGCATTCTCAGGCAATGGCATTCAAACAGGCTGGTCTACACTCAAAATAATAGGACACCAAAAAGGTATTTAAAGAGGACCACAGATCCCAGGAACAAGAAAACAGGGATAAGAAACTTTCCACAACTATGTTAGCTCTCAATGTTTTTGTCCCTCCAAAGTCATAAATTATTTAAGTCTGAACTAAGCAATTTGTCAAGTTATTTTAAATCACTCAAATTGTTTCACATGACTTTGTCTCCTTCCCACAACTACATGTAGGTCATTTAACTACATTAATCTAGTTTAACTAGATTATTTAAACTAACCATTGGCATATCTGTTAGTTGTTGATGACATAACTTTTCCATTGCCAATGAAATATAATCCTGGCTAAGAGAATTATCCACCAACTCCTTGCTAGTTTCAAATCAGCAATCCAGACTATGAGATTCCAGCCTATACCCAGGTACTCATCAGTCTCCCCTGTCATGAAATTCAGCATACATCTTTTACTGAGGCAGTATGTTTTTTCAGTATTCTCAGGTAATGGCATTCAAACAGGGTAGTCTATATTCAAGATAATAGGAGACCAAAAAGTATTCAAAGAGGATCACAGATATCAGAGACCAAAAAAAAAAAAAAAAAAAAAAAAACTTTCAACAGTGTCAGAAATAGCACTTGCTTGAAAGCATTCAACTCAAGAAATCTGAAGCATAAAAATACTGTACAATTAAATGAATGTACATAGAAGGATAAAACATAAAAGCAAAAAAAATGGAAAACAAATGGTTAAGATGAAAAATAAAACAAACAGTCTATGAAAAAACTAATAAAATAGCAAAGCTCTGAGAAATAAATTGAAGTAAAAAAGGAGAAAAGAAGAAAAAATAATGTAAATATTAAAAATGAGGACACAGCCACAGAAAAAAGTTTTTAAATTTAAAATAATAAGAATATTCTAGAAACATATACTAATAAATATGAAAACTCAGATTAAAAGAAAGATTTTTTGGCCAGGCATGGTAGCTCATGCCTGTAATCCCAGCACTTTGGGAGGCTGAGGCAGGCGGATCACAAGGTCAAGAAATCGAGAACACCTTGGCCAACATGGTGAAACCCTGTCTCTACTAAAAATACAAAAATTAGCTGGGTGTGGTGGTGCGCACCTGTAGTTCCAGCTACTCTGGAGGTTGAGGCAGGAGAATCGCTTGAACCTGGGAGGCCAAGGTTGCAGTGAGCCGAGACCATGCTACTGCATTCCAGCATGGGGGACAAGAGCAAAACTGTACCCCCATGCCAAGAAAAAAGAATTTTCTATAAAACTGTAATGTTACTAAAGAAAAAGTAATGGTTTAAAAATAAGAAATACACCAAAAACAAACACAAACACACATACCAAAATCCAGGATAGTTTTAAAGGCAAACTTTTAAGAAAACATTGTCACATACTACCCTTGTTTTAGATAAAGTATTATAAAGGAATTGAAAATGAGTACAAGCTTTTCAACATTTTCATGATGTTGTGTACCTGATATGCCAACTGGACAATGTAAAATATAGTCCAATATCCTTCATATGGTCATGTATGTAAATATATACATAATTGATGGGATAAATATCACATATGTAATATACACTAATATAAGGACAACTTAATATATATTACATGTGATATACAACACAATATATAATATAATCTATCTATATATAATATATATTCCATGAAGTGAGAGAAGATATTTAAGAAGAGTCCATTCCAGAAATTTAAAAATTGTTTAATAGCAAAAATTATATTATAACTAATTGCATTAATAGTGGAGACAAATTTTTTAATCATCTCAAATGTAGGAAAACCATTTAATATTACTTAGCATTCATTCATTCTTATTCAAAATAATAAGATATCTTAATAAACTAGGAAGAGAAGGGGACCATTTACAATAAAGGCAATCTTTATAAAGTATACTCAATAGTGAAACATGAGATGCATTCTCCTTAAAGTTGAAAATAAGAATTCACTCTACTAATATTTCTATTCAAAAGTATAATAAAATGAATGAACAAATGAAATTAAAAACTAAAGCAGTAAATTATCATAATTCAAAGATGATGTGACAGTTCTCACAGAAATCTAAAATATATAGAAGCAACATATAAAATCAATAAAAGAGTACAGCAAAGAGATTAATGAATTATTTATTCATTAAGTTAATCTCTGACATGAGATTAATGAATAAAATCAAAAGAATTAATATGTTACTGAAATAGAATCTAAGGAATTAATTTATTGAGTTGTATTCTCAAAAGGAAAAGTACAAACAAATATTACAAAACAAAACAAAATAAAAAAAATTTCAAAATTGTAAAGAGTTTTCATGGAGAAAATTATAGAACTTAACCAAACACACAAGGACCTAAAAATGAAGAACTACATTCTTTAGAAAGCTAGAAAAAGTAATTGCAAAATGTCAAATATCCTAAAATTAACGTGAAAACTTCTCAAAACAATTTCTTTTTCACAGAAATTGTCTGGATCTGAAAATTCACATGGATTGGCAAAGAGTAAACAACAGCAATTTTGAAATGGAAAAAGATCGTGAATCATCTCTTTTGATAACAAAACTACAGAGTTATAGTTGTTAGTCCTATGATGGTAATGTTGGAGTAGAAATAAACATATAAACTAGGGACCAGATCAAGGGACTGTAGATATGCCAATACTGATATCAGTGATAACTGACAGAGATGGTATGTGATACCAGCAGCATAAGAGCAGGAAATTCAGTAAATTACACTAGAATGATTGGTTATCTAAACTAAAATTAAATTACATTGGACATCACAACATCAACAAAGAAAGATCACCCAAAATACCCAAATGGATGATTAAAGAACTCAATATACAACGCAAAACTTTAGAAATATTAGGTGAAAATAAAAAAAACACATCTTTATGAATTTGGGATAAAGAAGGATACTTAAGCAAAACAAAACAAAGAGCATGAAGTATAAAGGAGAAAATAGACAGATTACATCTGAACTTTAAAATCTATATGATAAAAGACATCATAAATTCATAGACAAGGTGCAGTACTGTTATCAATGAAAGATTAGTATCCAGAATGCAAACAAAAACAACTCTCATTAATTAACTATTAAAATGAATAGGAAAACAGATTAAAAAACAAAGACCGCATTGGAAAATAGGCAATGGATATAAATAGAAAATTCAGGGGGGGCGGAGCAAGATGGCCGAATAGGAATAGCTCCAGTCTCTAACTCCCAGCGCGAGCGACACAGAAGACCAGTGATTTCTGCATTTTCAACTGAGGTACTGGGTTCATCTCACTAGGGAGTGCGGGACAATCGGTGCTGGTCAGCTGCTGCAGCCCGACCAGCAAGAGCTGAAGCAGGGCGAGGCATCGCCTCACCTGGGAAGCGCAAGGGGAAAGGGAATCCCTTTTCCTAGCCAGGGGAACTGAGACACACAACACCTGGAAAATCGGGTAACTCCCACCCCAATACTGTGCTTTAAGCAAACAGGCACACCAGGAGATTATATCCCACACCTGGCCGGGAGGGTCGCATGCCCATGGAGCCTCCCTCATTGCTAGCACAGTAGTCTGCGATCTAACCGCAAGGCAGCAGCGAGGCTGGAGGAGGGGCGCCCGCCATTGCTGAGGCTTAAGTAGGTAAACAAAGCTGCTGGGAAGCTCGAACTTGGTGGAGCTCACAGCAGCTCAAGGAAACCTGCCTGTCTCTGTAGACTCCACCTCTGGGGACAGGGCACAACTAAACAACAACAGCAGCAGAAACCTCTGCAAACGCAAACGACTCTGTCTGACAGCTTTGAAGAGAGCAGTGGATCTCCCAACACGGAGGTTGAGATCTGAGAAGGGACAGACTGTCAGCTCAAGTGGGTCCCTGACCCCTGAGTAGCCTAACTGGGAGACATCCCCCACTAGGGGCAGTCTGACACCCCACACCTCACAGGGTGGAGTACACCCCTGAGAGGAAGCCTCCAAAGCAAGAATCAGACAGGTACACTCACTGTTCAGCAATATTCTATCTTCTGCAGCCTCTGCTGCTGACACCCAGGCAAACAGGGTCTGGAGTGGACCTCAAGCAATCTCCAACAGACCTACAGCTGAGGGTCCTGACTGTTAGAAGGAAAACTATCAAACAGGAAGGACACCTATACCAAAACCCCATCAGTACATCACCATCATCATCAAAGACCAGAGGCAGATAAAACCACAAAGATGGGGAAAAAGCAGGGCAGAAAAGCTGGAAATTCAAAAAATAAGAGCGCATCTGCCCCGGCAAAGGAGCGCAGCTCATCGCCAGCAATGGATCAAAGCTTGACAGAGAATGACTTTGACGAGATGAGAGAAGAAGGCTTCAGTCCATCAAACTTCTCAGAGCTAAAGGAGGAATTACGTACCCAGTGCAAAGAAACTAAAAATCTTGAAAAAAAAGTGGAAGAATTGATGGCTAGGGTAATTAATGCAGAGAAGGTCATAAACGAAAAGAAAGAGATGAAAACCATGACATGAGAAATACGTGAAAAATGCACAAGCGTCAGTAACCGACTCGATCAACTGGAAGAAAGAGTATCAGCGATTGAGGATCAGATGAACGAAATGAAGCGAGAAGAGAAACCAAAAGAAAAAAGAAGAAAAAGAAATGAACAAAGCCTGCAAGAAGTATGGGATTATGTAAAAAGACCAAATCTACGTCTGATTGGGGTGCCTGAAAGTGAGGGGGAAAATGGAACCAAGTTGGAAAACACTCTTCAGGATTATCATCCAGGAGAACTTCCCTACCTAGTAGGGCACGCCAACATTCAAATCCAGGAAATACA
The DNA here is from genome assembly GCF_043159975.1 of Macaca nemestrina. Taxonomy (NCBI): domain Eukaryota; kingdom Metazoa; phylum Chordata; class Mammalia; order Primates; family Cercopithecidae; genus Macaca; species Macaca nemestrina. Next base: position 60,852,059 of record NC_092134.1, read on the forward strand.
GAGAATGCCACAAAGATACTCCTTGAGAAGAGCAACTCCAAGACACACAATTGCCAGATTCACCAAAGTTGAAATGAAGGAAAAAATCTTAAGGGCAGCCAGAGAGAAAGGTCGGGTTACCCACAAAGGGAAGCCCATCAGACTAACAGCAGATCTCTCGGCAGAAACTCTACAAGCTAGAAGAGTGTGGGGGCCAATATTCAACATTCTTAAAGAAAAGAATTTTCAACCCAGAATTTCATATCCAGCCAAACTAAGTTTCATAAGTGAAGGAGAAATAAAATCCTTTACAGATAAGCAAATGCTTAGAGATTTTGTCACCACCAGGCCTGCCTTACAAGAGACCCTGAAGGAAGCACTAAACATGGAAAGGAACAACCGGTACCAGCCATTGCAAAAACATGCCAAAATGTAAACACCATCGAGGCTAGGAAGAAACTGCATCAACTAACGAGCAAAATATCCCGTTAATATCACAATGGCAGGATCAAGTTCACACATAACAATCTTAACCTTAAATGTAAATGGACTAAATGCTCCAATTAAAAGACACAGACGGGTAAACTGGATAAAGAGTCAAGACCCATCAGTCTGCTGTATTCGGGAGACCCATCTCACACGCAGAGACATACATAGGCTCAAAATAAAGGGATGGAGGAAGATTTACCAAGCAAATGGAGAACAAAAAAAAGCAGGGGTTGCAATACTAGTCTCTGATAAAACAGACTTTAAACCATCAAAGATCAAAAGAGACAAAGAAGGCCATTACATAATGGTAAAGGGATCAATTCAACAGGAAGAGCTAACTATCCTAAATATATATGCACCCAATACAGGAGCACCCAGATTCATAAAGCAAGTCCTTAGAGACTTACAAAGAGACTTAGACCCCCATACAATAATAATGGGAGACTTCAACACTCCACTGTCAACATTAGACAGATCAACGAGACAGAAAGTTAACAAGGATATCCAGGAATTGAACTCATCTCTGCAGCAAGCAGACCTAATAGACATCTACAGAACTCTCCACCCCAAATCAACAGAATATACATTCTTCTCAGCACCACATCACACTTATTCCAAAATTGACCACATAATTGGAAGTAAAGCACTCTTCAGCAAATGAACAAGAACAGAAATTATAACAAACTGTCTCTCAGACCACAGTGCAATCAAACTAGAACTCAGGACTAAGAAACTCAATCAAAACCGCTCAACTACATGGAAACTGAACAACCTGCTCCTGAATGACTACTGGGTACATAACAAAATGAAGGCAGAAATAAAGACGTTCTTTGAAACCAATGAGAACAAAGATACAACATACCAGAATCTCTGGGACACATTTAAAGCAGTGTGTAGAGGGAAATTTATAGCACTAAATGCCCACAAGAGAAAGCAGGAAAGATCTAAAATTGACACTCTAACATCACAATTAAAAGAACTAGAGAAGCAAGAGCAAACACATTCAAAAGCTAGCAGAAGGCAAGAAATAACTAAGATCAGATCAGAACTGAAGGAGATAGAGACACAAAAAACCCTCCAAAAAATCAATGAATCCAGGAGTTGGTTTTTTGAAAAGATCAACAAAATTGACAGACAGCTAGCAAGACTAATAAAGAAGAAAAGAGAGAAGAATCAAATAGACACAATTAAAAATGATAAAGGGGATATCACCACCGACCCCACAGAAATACAAACTACCATCAGAGAATACTATAAACACCTCTATGCAAATAAACTGGAAAATCTAGAAGAAATGGATAATTTCCTGGACACTTACACTCTTCCAAGACTAAACCAGGAAGAAGTTGAATCCCTGAATAGACCAATAGCAGGCTCTGAAATTGAGGCAATAATTAATAGCCTACCAACCAAAAAGAGTCCAGGACCAGATGGATTCACAGCTGAATTCTACCAGAGGTACAAGGAGGAGTTGGTACCATTCCTTCTGAAACTATTCCAATCAATAGAAAAAGAGGGAATCCTCCCTAACTCATTTTATGAGGCCAACATCATCCTGATACCAAAGCCTGGCAGAGACACAACAAAAAAAGAGAATTTTAGACCAATATCCCTGATGAACATCGATGCAAAAATCCTCAATAAAATACTGGCAAACCGGATTCAGCAGCACATCAAAAAGCTTATCCACCATGATGAAGTGGGCTTCATCCCTGGGATGCAAGGCTGGTTCAACATTCGCAAATCAATAAATATAATCCAGCATGTAAACAGAACCAAAGACAAGAACCACATGATTATCTCAATCGATGCAGAAAAGGCTTTTGACAAAATTCAACAGGTCTTCATGCTAAAAACGCTCAATAAATTCGGTATTGATGGAATGAACCTCAAAATAATAAGAGCTATTTATGACAAACCCACAGCCAATATCATACTGAATGGGCAACAACTGGAAAAATTCCCTTTGACAACTGGCACAAGACAGGGATGCCCTCTCTCACCACTCCTATTCAACATAGTGTTGGAAGTTCTGGCTAGGGCAATCAGGCAAGAGAAAGAAATCAAGGGTATTCAGTTAGGAAAAGAATAAGTCAAATTGTCCCTGTTTGCAGATGGCATGATTGTATATTTAGAAAACCCCATTGTCTCAGCCCAAAATCTCCTTAATCTGATAAGCAACTTCAGCAAAGTCTCAGGACACAAAATTAATGTGCAAAAATCACAAGCATTCTTATACACCAGTAACAGACAAACAGAGAGCCAAATCAGGAATGAACTTCCATTCACAATTGCTTCAAAGAGAATAAAATACCTAGGAATCCAACTTACAAGGGATGTAAAGGACCTCTTCAAGGAGAACTACAAACCACTGCTCAGTGAAATAAAAGAGGACACAAACAAATGGAAGAATATACCATGCTCATGGATAGGAAGAATCAATATCGTGAAAATGGCCATACTGCCCAAGGTAATTTATAGATTCAATGCCATCCCCATCAAGCTACCAATGAGTTTCCTCACATAATTGGAAAAAACTGCTTTAAAGTTCATATGGAACCAAAAAAGAGCCCGTATCTCCAAGACAATCCTAAGTCAAAAGAACAAAGCTGGAGGCATCACACTACCTGACTTCAAACTATACTACAAGGCTACAGTAACCAAAACAGCATGGGACTGGTACCAAAACAGAGATATAGACCAATGGAACAGAACAGAGCCCTCAGAAATAATACCACACATCTACAGCCATCTGATCTTTGACAAACCTGAGAGAAACAAGAAATGGGGAAAGGATTCCCTATTTAATAAATGGTGCTGGGAAAATTGGCTAGCCATAAGTAGAAAGCTGAAACTGGATCCTTTCCTTACTCCTTATATGAAAATTAATTCAAGATGGATTAGAGACTTAAATGTTAGACCTAATACCATAAAAACCCTAGAGGAAAGCCTAGGTAGTACCATTCAGGACAAAGGCATGGGCAAAGACTTCATGTCTAAAACAGCAAAAGCAACGCCAGCAAAAGCCAAAATTGACAAATGGGATCTCATTAAACTAAAGAGCTTCTGCACAGCAAAAGAAACTACCATCAGAGTGAACAGGCAACCTACAGAATGGGACAAAATTTTTGCAATCTACTCATCTGACAAAGGGCTAATATCCAGAACCTGCAAAGAACTCAAACAAATTTACAAGAAAAAAACAAACAACCCCATCAAAAAGTGGGCAAAGGATATGAACAGACATTTCTCAAAAGAAGACATGCATACAGCCAACAGACACATGAAAAAATGCTCATCATCACTGGCCATCAGAGAAATGCAAATCAAAACCACAATGAGATACCATCTCACACCATTTAGAATGGCGATCATTAAAAAGTCAGGAAACAACAGGTGCTGGACAGGATGTGGAGAAATAGGAACACTTTTACACTGTTGGTGGGACTGTAAACTAGTTCAACCATTATGGAAAACAGTAGGGCGATTCCCCAAGGATCTAGAACTAGATGTACCATATGACCCAGCCATCCCATTACTGGGTATATACCCAAAGGATTATAAATCATGCTGCTATAAAGACACATGCACACGTATGTTTATTGCGGCACTATTCACAATAGCAAAGACTTGGAATCAACCCAAATGTCCATCAGTGACAGATTGGATTAATTAAATGTGGCACATATACACCATGGAATACTATGCAGCCATAAAAAAGGATGAGTTTGTGTCCTTTGTAGGGACATGGATGCAGCTGGAAACCATCATTCTTAGCAAACTATCACAAGAACAGAAAACCAAACACCGCATGTTCTCACTCATAGGTGGGAACTGAACAATGAGATCACTTGGACTCGGGAAGGGGAACATCACACACCGTGGCCTATCATGGGGAGGGGGGAGGGTGGAGGCATTACATTGGGAGTTATACCTGATGTAAATGACGAGTTGATGGGTGCTGACGAGTTGATGGGTGCAGCACAGCAACATGGCACAAGTATACATATGTAACAAACCTGCACGTTATGCACATGTACCCTAGAACTTAAAGTATAATAATAATAATAATAAATTAAAAATTAAAAAAAAAAGAAATAGAAGGTAGATTCATGGAAGAAATAGAAGGTAGATTCATGGTTGCTTAGAACTGGATGGTGGGAGGGTGCTGGGGAGTGACAGTTAATGGGTACAGGGTTACTTTTGCAAGAGAGAAATGTTTTAAAATTAGATTATGGTCATGAATGTATATATCTGTGAATATACTAAAAAATACTGAACTGACCACTTTAAATGGGTGAATGATATGGTATGTAATATATCTCAATAAAGCCATTAAAAGAGAAAAAAAAAAAGAAAATTCAAAAAGTAAGCAACTCAAAAGGCAATAAATACATGAAAAATATTTAATCTCATTAACAAACAAATAAATATAAATTAAAACAATAAGAGCATTTCCTAGCCATTGACCAGACAAAATTTTGAGAAGTTAACAATAATAAGCACAGATGAGGATGTGAGAAAACAGGATCTTCTCAAACTCTCTAGTAGGAGTGTGTATATAGGGACAAATGCTTTGGGGAAGAAAATGTTATGTTAAAATAAATGTTGAGATTAATTTATTTGTGCATTTAACCAATAATTATTGAGTGCCTGCTGTGTAAGGCACTACAATAGGGTCTGAAAATGATGCAGAGAACAAACCAAATAAAGCTTTCATGCAGTTTACATTGTAGACAAGATCAAAATATTTTAACATTCTACAGAGGGAAGAATAATTGAGTGGAGAAGGAAAAATGAATGTTTCAAAAGACAAGAAACAGCTGAGCGTGACCAATATCATAGACTAGACAAGAGGATGGGGTCCGGTACAGAGTGGAGGCATTGGCCTATATCATAGTACAGACCTTCATCCACTGTGACAAATAGCAAGGGAAGCAGAGTATACAGGAATTGATAGGTGAGATGTACAGGGTTGGAGGTGTGAGAACATTGGTTTGTTTATTGCTTCCAATATTTTAGTGAAATAAAAGTAGAGTAATCAGATAAGAGTGATGAGGGATAACAGAGTGTGAATACTAAGAAAAAAGTAGGCATTAGGTGTCTGGAAGAATGATAAATTGAGTTGGGAAATGTGGATGCATGTACCTCCCAACCCCACAATTTCTCTAGCTGGATACACAGAATGACCAGCACTCACATATGAACACAAGCACACACGTAGAAAGACGTAGAAAGAGGTCATTTGCAACACTTTCTAATTTCTAATTCTAATTTCAATAGTTTATGATAGACAAAAACGTCAAACAAACATCAGCCCATTAATAGGGGGATGGATTTGTAAACTGTGCTTTATACATATTGTAGAACAACAAAGATAAATATAATAGGGGTCTGAGTATTAAAATATGAATGAGAGTTATGTCTCTTTAATGCTTATCTCTGGGAAGAGAGGGAGGGACGGGGGTTAAGAAAGGGATTAGAGGACTTTAATGCTTTTTTCTTTAAAACAAGTCACATGTAAATACAACAAACTAAATAATAATAACTGCTGACTTTGGGTCTTGAGTACACGTATATCTGGTAATATCTTCTGTATGTGTAAAAATTTCTCAGTTGAGATTTTTATTTAAAAATAACAAATAGGAGTCTTTGGGAAAATTGCTAACCTGCAACATCTTATAACTGATCTCATTTAGTTCAGTCATGGTTTATATAAATTTCTTACTCCTCTTGGTTTAAGCACCATGATCTCTCTCTAGAGCCTTTTAAGAGCATTTTAGTCCTATAGTTTAATTTTTTGGTTTTTATTTAAAATAAACTTATCTGACAAAGGAAAAATGAAATAAGTTAAATTTAGCCAGACACTTGAGGTAACTTTTAAACAATGAAGATCTAATGAATAATTATTTTATTTTAAGAATAAAATTATTAGTGAATATATTATAATCACCATTAAAGTATAAAGGTATTAGCAAAGCAATGGTTTAAAAGTGCTAAAAATATTTAGTTTGTTTATTTCCGGATCCAGTGGAAGACTAAAATGCCCCAAACTAATAACAGTATTGAATGAGTAAAACTAACTTAATTTTGTTTTAAGAAGGGCCCGCACAGTAGCTCACGCCTGTAATCCCAGCACTTTGGGAGGCAGAGGCAGGGGGGTCACGAGATTAGGAGTTCGAGACCAGCCTGACCAACATGGTGAAACCCCATCTCTACTAAGAATACAAAAATTAGCTAGGCATGATGGCACACTCTTATAAATCCAAGCTACTCAGGAGGATGAGGCAGGAGAATTACTTGAACCCGGCAGGCAGAGGTTGCAGTGAGCTGAGATCACGCCACTGTACTCCAGCTTGGGTGACAAAGCAAGACTCCGTCTCAAAAACAAACAAACAAAAACAGAAGCTCAGAAAACACTATTTGTTTGTAAAAAATTCAGTTCCAAATTCAGTTCAGAACTTATGAATAACAGGCTGTAAAATAACTAACCAAAGACAACAACACTGTTTGTGTTTTTAATATCAGCCAACAAATAGTATTCTTGTCATTTATTGTAGAACAGTTGTTCCTTGTCAGAGTTAAACTATCACAGCTAGAAACAATATGAAATTATAGTATTAAGAAAGATACAATGTGAGTTAATGTTAGTGAGGAAGTCATTTCAAAAGTACTAAATAAACAAGGCTTTTAAAAGATGCTTGCATAATATTGTGCCAGAAAACGTCACAAATAAAATACTTAACAGAATTATTACAAATTAGATTTTAGGCACATTTTGAATACAAAATACTTTCCCAATTTCCATCTAACATAAAAGATGGCATAATCTTAAAGAAGCATGACTGGAATTGGCTGAATGGTAACAACTTAAGTAAATATGGTTTATTATGCAAAAAAATATATATTAGTGTTATAAAGTTTTAATGTCAGATAGTTTGTCTGAAAGTTGAGCATAGGGTTAGCTTTTAAAAAGTTATTTATTATGATACATATTTTCTAAATAATGTAAACATTCACTTTTGCAACAAAATGCCAAATACGCGAATATATGAAAGTTATTCATAAACTAGTTTATAAGCACATTTAGTTACATGATGAAATTCATGCTTTTTTCTAGTTTTTCTTTTCTAATATTTTATTGTGTATGTTGATGTATATAATATTGATGTGTATAAAATATATATATAGCATATGTCATCCCTTCATATTTTTAATATATTAAAATAAGAAGAAAATAATGGGCATGTGATTCTTACGAAAATAACATTTTCTTGGATCTGTCTCTTCTTCGTAATCTCTCTCTCAGACTCTGGCTTATTTTGTCTTTTTTTTTTTTTTTTTTTTTTGAACTCCTCTTACTATCATTCCCAATAATATTCTCTTTTGAGAGACTATGAAAAGAGTTATCTGCATAGTTTCCTGCCTCTGATGGCCACTTCTTCTGGTCCCTGAAACAGATTCTGTACTTCCCATTATCCTTATTTTTGTATACATTCTCCATGCCTAAAATTCCACAACTGCCCTAAATCGAATTTTTAACTTTATGCAACATAACTCTAGTATCACATATTTCTAAGAAATCTTTCCCAATTCAAGTCAAAATTAAAATTGTTTTCACAATTTTATAACACTTGTTTTGATATACATTAAATAACTCAGGAAATAGAACATTCTATCTTATTTCAGAATTTATACATAACATATACTTGCCATACCATTAGGAATCAGGAATGGAGGAGCCATGCTCTGCACTACCCAGTATTTTGCTTCATGGCTAGACATTCAATACATACGTGTTAAACTAGATATCTCAGTAACTGCATTAATGTGCAAAATATTAGTAAGAAATTATAGGGAAAAATAAAACACTAAATAAGTATAAGAGCAGTATTATTTGAGACAAAGACTAATCCTTGGTAAAATTTCTTCTATTTTCTAGAAACCAATACAAGTAGAGAGATCAAGAAGAAAATAATTGTTTAAAACTGGATGCAGAATTCACTATTCATTTACATTGACTCCTCTTTTCTGATTCTCAAACTTACAATTCCCTTTTGTTGATTTGCCCTAATAATCTATCTATTTATCTCTCTCTCTCTCTCTCTTCATCATTTGCCTGAATCTCATCCACTTAATCATTAAATTATAATTCTGAATCATAAAAGTTCATTTTGGTATTATATCAAAATCATAAAGATACATGGCTCCAAAACTCAGATATCCACGTGCAGACACACTTCACTCACTCTATATTCAGCTGAAACATAACCAAGTACATCCTTAATGAAAGTGACATTTAGTAAAGGATGAACTATGGCAGAGGACAGGCACTTTTGGTTAATCCTTTTGTTGCCAGAGAAAATTTGTTTGCAGGATATGAAGAAATGATTTGATAGTATTTGAGAAAATATCTTTGCATATTTATTTTTAAATGATAATTTTGAATTATGACTTGTCATCAACAAAACATTTAGAAAGTACAGTCATCCCAACAACATAAAATATCAATTATGAGCTTAATAACCAAGCCCAAAGAAGTTGGAGTCTTGAGGTAATATTTCTAAATCTTCTACCAAAAGCTGACAAAAAGTAAGCAATTGTTACTGTGTGAGTTGCTAAGAAAAAGGACTTTAGCAATAAATTATCTGAAAAATGTGTAAAGAAATCAATCCAGTCAAACAACAGTAGAATACATGTATTTGCTCCCAAGTATCCTGAAACTGTTCAGAATGGACATGATATTGGGATATAAAATATCATGTAGAAAAAACATTATATTGAACATGATTTGCAATAACTATGTACTGAAAAAATATATACGTAAAAATGTCAGAGGACAGCAGAGAAAATCCATAGATTAAAAAAATAAGTTTTAAAAACTAGATATAATTTTTTTCTGGAAAAATGGGGGCCAAACACTTAATAATTATTTTCAAATGTGCAAAAGTTTTATATATAGTAGATGTGGTCAGGTGATTAACTCCACTGGGAGTTAAATAACAACCATAGGGTAAAAAAATGACTGAAACAGAAATACTAAAGGCAGAAAGTGTTCCTTAAACCATGAAAGCCTTACTATTTGGCATTAATCACTAATGGTACACCTAGATTGTTTTTCAAAAGGTAGCCTGAATAAACTATATTTTCTTTTTGTGTTAAAAATTTAAGTATTGACCTGCAAGCAAGTAGAAAAACTTTCTCTGTAAAGACTTTCCACAATCAAACAGCTGCTCCCAAACTGTTTCCTACCATAGTTCACTGATACTGGAAAGAAGGGAATGGCCGAAAAATCACCAACTTTCTCTCTCTCTCTCTCTCTCTCTCTCTCTTTCTCACACACACACACACCACACACAAAATATGAGCAGTCTAGTATGGTATTTCAAGGCTCCTTGTGATGATAAATGATAAAGGCAAACAAATTTGAGTATAAATTTCAATCATGTCATCCTAAGGTATACCAGGCATAATCTTTTAATTTTATTTTTAATTAGATTATTAATCTAATTACTATTAAATATCTCATCATACTACATTATTTATTTTTAAAAGACTTGATATTTTTAGAAATGATAAACCTTGGGGAAAAAAATTAAAACTGGGTTTTGACTTCAAAATAGAATATTTCTAAATTTTTAAAAAAATGCAAATATCTAAAGCACAAAGTCATTTTATTCTTATTTTAAAAGGAGATTCTAGCTTTTCAAAACCATTTTTCCTAAACCATGAATATGTTCAAGTGACTTTTAAAAATACCATTAAATTGAAGTAAATAAGAGTACAGATTTGTTCACAGGGTAATTTGCGTAAACATCTACAGTTTGTTTATGTAATTCAGAAACTCCAGATTCAAATATGTCTTAGTATAAGTTTTGTCTTGGATGGATAAATGCATCAGTGAGAACAGGTGTTAAAAGATTCCATGGAAAATTAAGGAAATTTAAGTCAAGGACATTGAGTCTTGGAGGTCAGTTCTCTGGAATTTTAGGCATACTGTCCATATGAAAAAGATTCGCTAGACATAACCATAAATAACTGTGCCCTTCATGTGTGCTCAGGATTGTCTGTTTTCCTTGAAAACCAGGATACATAAGCTGCTTACTCTTTCAGACAAAGTGTTGTGGGGCCTCCTCTTATAGTAGAAGCTTTATTTAGCAGTTGTGGTGAACGTCTCTTGTGTTCTGACACAACAGACAAGGACAAAAGCATAGTATACTTTTTCATTAAGCATTCATATGAGGAAATCTTCAAGGATGGGCTCACATAAGAGGCTGATGAGATTATTTACACAGATGGGCCATCACTGAGTTCAAGAACAATATGGAATAAAGCCATGCTTCTCAAACTCCACTGTGCTATAAAACTAAATTTACCATCCTGCTAGATCCATAATAAATAAAATATGTATTACAAGTGAATACCAGCATAACTGATGTTTCCATCACACCAATTAATCTGCAAAGGAAATGGACCAATTGAGATCTGCACCTTGTTTCATCACTCATATATATGTAGAGAAGCAAGAAAAAAAAATTCTTGTCTAGGGCATGGGCTTGGTAACTGAATGACACTTTGTAATCTTCATTGTTGAATTCACTCATACATGATATGACCGATTTTCTGGAAGCTAAGAAAATCATTTTACTCTACCAATATTTGCAGGATAAGGGAAATAATTGCTTGAGTAAGGTTTTCTCTCTCTCCCTTTCTGCTATTCTGACTTCAGGGAGAGTTTACGGAGAGGATGAAATGTCCTGATTAAAGTTTCATCAAACCACCTTCAGCTGTTCCAAAAAAAAAAAAAAGAAGGAAAGAAAAGAAATTAGCCTCTTCATGTATATCACCATGAAATAGATGATTTCTTTCTTTGCTTTTCTTCCAAAAAGGCAGAAGTCACAACTCCAGTGTGGATGCTGTGCATAGCAGAGGATAATGGAGAGCAGGTTAGTATTGAGGACTTGATAAAATCTAGAAGTCCATCAATGAGGTAAATAATCATCACCATCTCAGCTTGTAAAACAGGACAGCTTTCGCTTCCAGTTTTTGCTTTTTGTTTTCAGAGTGGCAAAGCACAGATGTATTCTGTCCCTGGAGAATTTCAAAACTCAAAAACATAGTCCAGGGAACTAAAACAAGCCATTTATCACAAAGCAAACTCTTCTGACAGTGGTGTATCATGAGCAGAATCAGCCCAAGTTTTTATGTCAAGACAAGCAAATACAGTCTTATTAGAGTGTATTCGGCAAGCCCATGTAAGAAATTCATTGTTTAAGGCTTTCATTGAAGGTGGAGTTTTGTGTAATGCCATTAAGTTAAATCAAGGAAATCTGAAGTTTCAATATCTGAGTTAAAGGTAAGAAAATAATTTTTATAAAATATATTGTAGAACTGGCATTCCACAAATTACATTTTGGGCAGCACCACCTTTATAAAATAAAACTTCCCAAGATATATACGTAAAAATAAACAATGCCCTTTACCCTAGGAACCTATAAGTAAGCATTTAACACTCTCTAAGCAAATATCCACATCACAGGTCCAGTTATGGCCTCTCCAAACTTTAGCTTTTTGTATGTGGTAGCAAGTTTCTGCTTCTAGCTTTCTTCCATTCTTTTTCCATTAACCAAAAGAAGAAATATTGACAGTTGCTACTAACAGGAGCCTAGAAGAAATAAACACCCTAATATGAGATGATCTAGCACCTTTTCATTTTAAAACAATTAAAGGTAACTTAACATTCTTATGATTTAATATAGAGCAAATGTAAGAAAGAAAAAAAAAAAGCAAGTTACTCTTAGGTCCTTGTTCCTCAGGAAAAAGAAACAGTGTTTTATTTCACTTGTGGCAAGTTTCTCATGTAATCCACTGGCAACATCGTGGCTTCTGCCTACAACAGGGTCACTGATAAGAGACATTAAAAAAAGGTGATAAAAAACATTTGGTCCCAAAGCTATAAAAATGTTTTCTCAAGCAGAAGTGGAAAACAGTGAAAGATTTAGCTCTTAAAGTAAACAAAAGTGGAATTAGGAACAAAACTGCCATAAAGGGGCAGATCAATGGTCTGTCAGACTGTGAGCTGACAAAAGCATCAGGGGATGTGGAGAGGCGGGTATGTTCATTGCTCTCCATGACCTTCATCTCAGAGGTGAGGGGCGTGCTCTGCATGTTCCTAACTTCTCCCTCGGGTTTGTATAAAGCATCACAGGACACCAGAAATAGGGATTATCACTTGGTGCTTGAGGAAAGTAATTTAGAGCAAACTAAAGAAGCTTTATTCTCCAGTATTTTTCAGAAGAGATGTGACTAGTTCAAACTAAACTCTTTAAAAAGTTAAGAGGAACATTTATTAATAAAGTATGATATTGCTTCATAGTATAGAGTCATGTTTCTCTTTTCATGCTAGATGTTTAACAATTTAAAAATTATCAAAACCCAATGCTGTTAGTAATCTGAAGCAACCAGAGATTCAATTTGAAAGACTACCTTAAAGCTTCTGTGGGCTTGGAGAGTAGGATTAATCACTGTTAAATTCATTCTAAATCCTGAACTATAAGTATTAGTTTTTGCTCACTATCTGTAAGTCACTGCACTAGGGGATAACTAGGATGTTTCTAAAACTTTAATTCTAAAAGGACTAATTATACAGATATATGTAAATAATTACAAAATACAATAACTCGACTGAAAAATAAATGAATGTTTCTTCATGTTTTATGGGTAAGGTGCTCTATAAACATAAAAAGAAATCAAAGGGTGAGCAGTCTGGTGTAGGTGACTAAGAGCACAGATAGAATGGCCAGTGTTTGAATCCTGACTCCACCATTTACTAACTGCAATGTTGGGTAAGTTATCTGTAAACTTACTGTATTTTACAGATACAGTGTCCTCATCTGTAAAATGGAGATGGAAAGAGTATTAATATAGCATGTGATTGCTGTAAGAATTAAATGACTTAATATATGTAAAAAAATATATACAAAAATGTCTGGTACATAGTATTATATTCATGTTAACTGAGGTTATTATTTCATACATAACCATCTCAAAACCTGATAACTTTTCCCTAACCCTACCATCACACTCATTTCAAACTGGAAAAACATTTTTAGGCATTAGACAGCACTTAAAACTCTTGCTTTTACTCTTAACGAATGTGACTACTGAAATAGTTTCAACAGCTCCAATTTAGTAGCAAGGTTCCTGCTGTGACAGATCCCCTTCCAGAAGGAAAATGATGTGGCAATAAATGTTTGCACATTTCATCTTAAAATTGTGGAGCTGGAAAACAGTTTGGGGACTATGTAAGCAAAACACAGACATTCAGCTGCTTGGTCATTGCTTTACTTGGGCTTATAGTACTTACCAGGGGAACACATACCAAAAATTCTCTACTTTAAGCTAGATATTTTGATGGCACCGAGTTAACTGCATCCTATTGTAAAATGACAGCAGAGAGGCAGCACACAACTAAACGGCACAAGTTGGCTTGCCTGGACGTGCTCTACTCTGTAGAAGCCAAACCATGTTTGTCAGAATCGCTGCGACTCACACTCTCCCCTCTACATTATGCTCATCTCCACTCAGGGTCTCTGAGCTCCGAGATAGCCTTGGCATAGCATTTTTCTGAGGTCCTTATGCTGTTCGCTGAAATGCAGAGGGTAATTCAGAAAGTACTAAATAGGGTAAAATAGGGATTGGTGAGAAGGGAGGCAATGCAAATTAAAGTATCTCATCAAGATAGACTCTTTGGGAACTATGAAATCATGAGACTGGTTTTGTAGGAAAGAATGAAACTGTATCTGAAAATTATTTCCAAAGAGGGAAGAAATAAATGGTCAGATGAAAGGAAAAATTATTTGGATACATGTATAGTATTCTCTACTGTGAAAATCAATACCTATTTGACTATGTAATCAGGCAATCACACAACAGGGTAGAATTTGGATTTGGGAAGGTTGGGTTGAAATCTTGGTTCTGCTACTCATGAGCTATTATGAGTCTGGGCCAAATAACTAAACTATCTTTCAGCTTAATCTAAAGTTTAAATTGTATGATATCTGGTAAAACTCTGGGAGCATAGCAAACACTCAATAAATAACAGTTAATGTGAAAAAAAGTACAATTTTAAAAGTTAATATCAGTTTTATCTCATTCAAGTTTTTAATATGGTAATAAAAGAGAATAAAGATGATAAAATTGGGCTATGTTGATGGGTGAACCTTATTACTTTAAGACTTAGATCAAACTCAGAGCTCTGGTTCTAAAAATGATATTACTGTTTCAGGCAAAAATTTTCTGATGTTAAGAAGCTATAATTCGATAAAGAAACAAAAGATTGAAAAAGTAAGGGAAGTTAAGGCTTGAATCCATGTGTTACAAATTCTCACTGCCTTTTCTATACATCTTTATGTCTCCTGCAGAGCTCTTGAATACATAGTATCTTCACTACTATCATTTAGTTTATAATTCTCTCTTTAGCTTTTTTAAATCTGTGATGAAGTCGTCTGTCATATTTACTATATTCTTAAATGAAGTTATTGCATTTTCATTTCGAAGAATTCTCACTAGTTGTTCTTTATATATGCTTACATTTTGCTTATAATGTCTCTTTTTATTTCCTCAAATTTATTAATATACTATTTTATGCTCTAAGTCATGTATCTAATGTCTCAGTCATATGCACAAATGATTCTTCTCTTAATTGTTTCTGCTGTCTCATATTCATGGAAACCTGTTTCTTTGTGTGACTGGTGATTTTTGACTGTAAATTTTTTTTTCCTTGAGATTTGTCTGTGGAAATCTTTTGAGATGAGATATGAAGGTGGGCTTTTCTAGAAAGGATATGTTTTAGTGTCTGTCTGGTGTCTGGGGACACCTTCTAGTCCAGGACCAGCCATTTTAAATTAAATCCTGGCCTGAGGTTCACAGTGTACCAAGATGGTTTTCGTCTGAGATCTGATGCCAGTCAAAGGTTGCTTGTAGTTGCAAATTTTCAGGAGAAATTTTCTTTCCCGTTTTACTTGCTGCCAAAGTTTGGAACAGGTAATTTCTTTGTAGTCCCCTGAGGATGGGGATAGGTTTATTTCTAGTTCATCTGTGTGCTAAGGTGTAACTCTTTAAGGTCCTAGCTTTATGGGAGGCCTCCCATTAAACTTCTCACCTTCGGCTTTGTCTTCTTTTCATTTCTCTGTGAAACCTTAAAAATGGTGCTTAAATTCTCCTTCTTGGGAAAATGCCTTTAAGACAAAAGCCAGATTTTATACTTTTTTAAAAAACTCTGTGTCTTCAAGGTAACAGTATGTTGCATGAAATCACAGTTAAACCTCCTAATACTGATTCAAAATTAACTCAGAAAAAGCTGAAAGACATTCTATTTTTAAAAGCACAAAAATCAACGACTTGATTTTGGTCCTCCTAGGAAATATGCAATAGCATGAATGACAATGAATATAGACAACATGTAGTCTCTAGATAATTTTCTCAGTATGTCATCAAATGGTCCTTAGCTCCCCACGAAAGAATCCATAAAAATATCTGTGAGAGTATGTCCAAAGAAACAATTTCATCATTTCCAAGGAAATAACATATTTACCTGAGAAAATAAGACTTGGGATAAAGAGAAAAGGCATCTTTGTTGTTTGACTAGGATTGTATCTGCCTCATGGAGCAACATAGTTTGACCTGTTTGAAGCTGAAATTCTGATTGAGGTTTATATATGTCTTCAATTAATTAAGCCCTGAACTCTTAAATACTTCAAAAATACAATTTTTATAATGAAACAAGATAATATTTAGATCCACATGAAAAGGAAATAGTATAAAAGGTGACCTCAATGGTAAAAACAACTGTGTACTAATGCTTCTGAACATCATGTATAACATTGCTAACTGTATAGGGCTTTTGAAGATGTTTATATTTCATTAACATACCATGTGTGGTTGATTAAACATTGGTGTGTGGTTATGTTGATTAAAAATCATTCCTCAAATGCCAAAACACAACTCATTCACAATTATTCCACAGGAAAAATCAATTCAGTTCAACCGCTTTCAATATTGTTAGATACACAAACACTACTTACATTCTAAATATGTTTATTCTGAATTTTCTCCAAGTGTTCTTTCTGTAAATAGGAAGTATTATCTCTATTCTCCTTTTCCTTCCTGTATACTTTTCATTTATCAAAATGTCAATCCTTGATTCTAGTTGCCTTGCTTATTTATCCTTTACATCTTAATTTATTCCTTTCTAAGTACTATAGAATTCTGTCATTCTGAAAAGTCTATAAAAATCTATATTACCATTTATATTATATGTTATATAATATGTTATAATATTACATATTACCATTTATACTAACTTAAATGCTAACTTTTTATTTTTCAATATGACTACTGATGAAGTCTAGCATAAGTAAACCCACTGCAAAAGTCATTAGAACTAAGCTTTTTGCATAAGCAGAAGACAAGAACAACTGTAGCTGTAGAAGTATTTCTGAAAGCCGTGAAAGCATAACCTCACTACAGCCAAGTTTTGCTAGCTAAGGGTTACATGGTTCTGGCCCTTAAGCTTCTCATATCATGAGATCACCACTTTGGCTCTCACAAAGCCTGCATAAGAAAGCAGAAGAATAGAGTCAAAACCAACATTGCACTTTGTTAAGCTTTCCATCAAAGTAAAAAAGACAGAAACTGTGTGCAACAGAGGAATTCAAAAGTAGTTATCTAAACCATTAGTTAACAATAATACAGTGTGACACAAAGAGGGACAGGAGAAGATAACAAGAATCATTTGAATAGGATTAATCTATTCCTTACTCTATTCAGCAATCTGCTACCTATTTTTATTAAATACAGACTTTTTCTTTCCGTCTCATCAAGTAAATGCCAAACCAGAGATGGACATCTAATGGGGAGAGGTGCAAGTGTCTGGAACGAAAATAAGCTGTATTAAGTGTTAAGGTTTGCACAGGAAAAAATAAAAAGAAACCATTAAATGATGATGAACCAGTCAAATATGTGTGCAAAGGAAAACTTGCCTCCATCAGCAAAATGCACAAATTAATAATTTACCAGTAAGTGGTAAAGGCATTTATCACAAAACATCAATGAAAGTATCTCCTCCCACATGTACATTTTCTTTATGAAGGCAAATAGGAATTTTCTTTACAGAATGTCTTAATATTGCTGCTGGTCCAGTATAACATTGATTTAGCTTCAAAAGCAAAGTCTGGTAACAAAGAAAAAGAATAACAAAAATATGTTATATCTAGAAATTATTGTGATGATGTTTAATAGGTATCAGTAGACCATTCAGTGATAGATGGGAATTAGTTTTACATTTTTTCTGTTTACCTAAGAAGCTAGTAGTTCTTTTTTTAACCACTCACACTTCTATATTTAAAACAAAAAGAAATTTAATGACACACACATAAATATGCAAATAAAAAATTAATTTCTGATATGCCATAAATTTTATATTATCTGACTATTATGTAACGTGAAGTTAATATCCAGGAGGAATTTTTTCAGTAGTTCTTCAATTTAATTCGTTAATTTGGGAGCACATTTTAAATTTCATTTTTAAAGAATATCAAAGAATGAAGATTTCACAAGCCTAAGTAGTTCATATTAAAATGTTTAATTGCCTTTTATGTCAAGAAGTTCTTTCTTATATTAACTGAAATTTCTTCCTGTAATTTAAATCCATCTATCTTACTCTGACCTTGATGTTGACAGAGAAGTGGTGAGCAGCCTTCCCATAATGACCATTCACATATTAGAGCCAATTGTTAAGTCACCTCTTAGCCCTCTATCCTCCAGGGTGGACATATGTAAGTTCTTTAGCCTTTTCTATAGGCTTTATCTCCAAATGTTCCAACATCAATCTCTCTTCCTCCCTTCTTTTTCTGGCTTTTTCTCCTTTGCCTAATTTTTTCAGTCCCAAGTTTGTTCACATTTTCCTTATGAGATGATCATAATCAGTGCTTATACTTCTCAGATTTTATAACCTTTATTTTTGATATGCATGCCAGTATGTTACTTATTTTTAAATAAGACTTTTTTTTCATTCATGGAATGAAAACTCAAATCATATTTTCTATTGAAACAATGGCACAATAGACAAGAATCCTGGTAGAGTGAAAAGCATATGAGTTAGAAACAATAAGATGTGAATCCTAGGTCTGACGTTTAGGAGCTGGAGCACATCATTAAACTTTCTAGGCCTCTATTTACTGTTATGTAAATTGAAGATAATAATATATACCTTATATTGTACAAGTGTGGGAGATTAAATAAGTGGATGTTCAGTGACAAAAAACAGCTGATACTATTATTGCCTATTATTGCCATCATATAGAACACTAAAAGCCTATTGTCCAACCATTTTACAGAAATGACCACAAGTGTTATATTTAACCAATACATGTAATATACCAGATACTGTAGGACATCTAAAGAGTATCACAAAATAGTGATCTATTACATTCATTTGTTAGTATATATGTAATTGATTCACTGTGAGTAGGGAAAGCAAAGTCTAAGAAGGACCTGTTTAAAAAAATAAGAGCCAGGAAGACTTGCAGAACAGGAGGCTAATTGTGCCTGAGGCAGGAGAGGGAACAGACAGCAGGAGAGTAGCTGAGCTCACAGAAGGGGGTCCCATGAGGTCCAGGGCTGAGGGGTCAGGCCACATGTGATGAAACCCATTAGAAAACTAAATGACTGGGTAATACAATCTTTCTTTCCCCTCTGGAATTCATATGGAATTACCTTGGAAATTCCTTAATCCTATTTCAAGAGCCAATTCTTTTTCCTAATTCCTATAAACAGATGGGATCTTTCCCTCTGAAACACCAGAATGTTTTGTTTATATTGTTTTTCTGACATTTACTTTAATTTAACTCAACAAATACTTATCAGAGTGCTTTCTGCACACAGGCAGTATAATAGGTACTGGAGATACATTAGTGATAAACCTAGACATAGATCTCTGCCTTTATGAAGCTCACATTCAATGGGGGAAAGTGGAAAGCCAAACAATATAGTAAATATAACAAACAAAATAGTAAATATAGGATCAGAATAACAAAAATGAGTGGGGAAAAAGAGTGAAGGTTTCAGTTCCAATTTTAAATGGGAGGTCTTCTTGAGAAGGTGACATTTAAGCAAAGGTTTCAAGGAGAGCAAGCTGGGACAATGACACTATGTGGAGTAACATTTTTCATACAAAGAGAAAGACCAATTCAAAGGCCCTCATGTGGGAGGGAGTTTGGTAGAGCTCAGGGGAAACAAGGGAGCTGGTAGAACAGTAGCACCATTAGTGAGGGGAGAGTAATAAGAGAATAATTCAGATAGATAAGAGATAAAATAAGAGTCAGGGCTCCATAAGTCACTGGGGAGAATAGAATGAGTAGAGATCAGGAAGGGATTCGTGGGTCACTATGAAGACTGTGTCTTTTATTATTATTTTGTCCAGGGAGGGTCATTATGGAATTTCCAGCAAAGAACTGGCACAATATGACACAGGCTTTATAAATATCACTCTGAATGCTTGGTAAAGATAGGCTGTAGGAGAACAGGATTAAAAGCAGAGAGACGTTGCAGAAAATGATTCTGGCAAAATGGTGCTGATTTAGACTGGGGTGGTATATTAGTCCATTCTCACATTGCTATAAAGAACTACCTGAGACTGGGTAATTTATAAAATTTAAAGAAAAGAGGTTTAATTGGCTCACAGTTCCATAGGAAGTACGGGAAGGATGGCTTTAGAGGCCTCAGGAAACTTACAATCATAACGGAAGACAAAGAGGAAGGAGGCACATCTTACACGTCTGAAGCAGAAGGAAGAAAAGAGCGGGGGAGGTGCTACACACATTTAAATAGCCAGATCTCATGAGAACTCATTCACTATCATGAGAGCCACAAGGGGGAAATCCACCCCCATGATTCAATCACTGCCCACCAGGCCCTCCTCCAACACTGGAGATTGCAGTTCAAAATGCGATTTCATGTCCTTCTCCCATTGCAAAATACAATCATGTTTTCCCAGCCATCCTCTAAAGTCTTAACTCATTCCAGCATTAAACAAAGTCTCATCTGAGAAAAGGCAAACCTCTTCCAACTATAAGCCTATAAAATCAAAACAAGTTAGTTACTTCCAAGATATAATGGGGATACGGGCATTGGGTAAATACTCCCATTCCAAAAGCATTTGGAAATTGGTTGAAACAAAGGGACTACAGGCCCCATGTAAGTCTGAAACCCAGCAGGGCAGTGATTACATCTTAAAGCTCCAGAATATCCTCCTTTGACTCCATGTCTTACATCCAGGTGACACTAATCCAAGGGTTGGGCTCCCAAGGCCTTAGGCAGCTCTGCCCCTGTAGCTTTGCAGGGCTCAGTTCCCATGGCTGTGCTCAAGGTCTGGCATTGAGTGTTTGTGGCTTTCTAGGGACACGTTGCAAGCTGTTAGTGGATCTATAATTCTAGGGTCTGGAGGATGGTGGCCCTCTTCCCACAGTCCCACTTGGCAGTATCCCAGAGGGGATTCTGTGTGGGGACTCTAACCCCACATTTCCCCTCCACACTGCCCTAGTAGAGAGTCTCCATGAGGGCTCTCCCCTGCAGTAGATTTCCACCTGGACACCCAGGCATTTCCACACATTCTCTGAAATCTAGGGTAGGCTCCCAAGCCTCAACTCTTGTCCTCTTTGCACCCACAGGCTTAACACCACATGGAAGTCACCAAGGGTCATGGCTTACACCCTCTGAAGCTATAACCCAAGCTATACCTTGGCCCCTTTTAGCCACAGCTAGAGCTAGGGCAGCCACAATACAGGGTGTCATGTCCCAAGGCTACACAGAGCAGCAGGGATATGGGCCTGGCCCATGAAACCATGCTTCCCTCCTAGGTCTCCAGGCCTATGATGGGAGGACCTGCTACAAAGATCTCTAAAATGCCTTCAAGGCATTTTTCCCATTGTCTTGGCTATTGACATTCAGCTCTTCTTATGCACATTTCTGCAACCCACTTGAATTCCTCCCCAGAAAATAGGTTTTTCTTTTCTATCACATGGCCAGGATATGAATTTTCCAAATTTTTACACTCTGCTTCCCTTTCAAATTTAAGTTCCAGTTTCAGACAGTTTCAGATCACCTCTTTGCTCACACATATGAGTATACACTGTTAGAAACAGCCAGGCTACATCTTGAAGGCCTTGTTGCTTGGAAATTTCTTCCGCCGGACACCATAAACCAGCACACTCAAGTTCAAAGTTCCCAATCAGTTCCTCATCTCCATCTGAGACTTCATCAGCCTGACCATCTCTGTTCATACCAATATCAGCATTTTGGTCAAAATCATTCAAAAAGTCTCTAGGAAGTTCCAAACTTTCCCATATCTTCCTGTCTTCTTCTGAGCCCTCCAAACTGTTTCAACCTCTGCCCATTATCCAGTTCCAAAGTCACTTCCATATTTTCAGGTATATTTATAGCAATGCCCCACTCTTGGTACCAATTTTCTGTATTAGTTCTCACATTGCTATAAAGAACTACCTGAGACTGTGTAGTTTATAAAGAAAAGAGGTTTAATTGGCTCGCAGTTTTGCAGGCTGTATAGGAAGCACGGGTTGAGAGGCCTCAGGAAACTTACAATCATGGTGGAAGGCAAAGAGGAAAGAGGCATATCTTACAAGGCTTGAGCAAGAGGAAGAAGAGAGTAGCAAGAGGAAGAGAGAGAGCAACAGAAAGTAGACAGTGGCAAGAGGAAGAAGAGAGTAGAATATCTTGTCTCTGCATGACAGGATCAAGGGTGGCCTGGGAGCTTGGAGTTGCCATCCACTGAGATGGTCCATATCATAATTTGCCTTGAAATATATTTATTTGTGAAAGACTTTGTAGATAAGAGCTCAGGATTCAAACTTAGATATATCTGTCATCAAATCCTGAAATGTTTATTTGCTTAATATCTGATGCTGTGGTAATCACTTAAGTACCTAAGTGTAAGTTTCCTCATCAGTAAAATGAGTTAAAAATGCCTGCATGCCAAGTTTTCTGTCAGGAGTAAATGGGATAATACATGCAAAGCATTTCACAAAATACATTGTACATAGTAAGTGATCATTAAATGATAGATATGCTTTAGTAGTACTCATAGTACAATTACTATTATTATTTCATGTGTTTTATGTCTTCTATTGGGTTGCATTCTTTTCTTGCTCTTTTTGTTGTTGTTGTTTGTTTGTTTTAGTTTGTTTTTTGACATAGGATTTTGCTCTCTTATCCAGGCTGGAGTGCAGAACTATCATAGCTCACTGTAGCCTCTAACTCCCAGACCCAAGCATTCCTCCTCCCTCAACATTCTGAATAGCTGGAACTAGAGACATGCACCATGATGCCTAGCTAATTTTTAAAAATTTTTTAAATGTTTTGTAGAGATAGGGTCTCACTATGTTCACCAGACTTGTGTTGAACTCCTGGGCTTAAGCAGTGCTCCCATCTCAGCCTCTCAAGGTGCTGAGATTACAGGCATGAGCGACCATGCCCGGCAGGGTTGCGTTCTTGAAGAAAGGCATCATCTATTTTTTCTTCCCCCTTGCAGAAATAAGGCATACTGTGTGCAGCATTAATAGTGCTCTCTCTGCGCATTAATCATCACCTGACTGGCATGATTTTGTGGATGAGGAGCCTGGTATTACAAGGGATGATAGATGCAAATGGATGATTGGCCTTTCCTATTCATTTCTAAAGATGACAGAAATTTCACATGTTGACTTCTGTTGGTCAAAGGGTTTTCAAATTTAAGGTGTGGAATATATTAGCAAAGCACAGCAAGTTAGATTTCTACCACCATCACTTTTTAAAAAATTTGTGTCCCCAGTGTTCCTTTGAAGATTTTTTCACTTGCTAATTCTCTTACCTTTTATTTTATGTAATTTTGTTTGGTGTACAAATATACTAACCATGACATAAGAATTGCTGGAAAAGTGTTCTTGTTTGTAAAGGATCTCTTTAAAATTGAAGTCATTTTGAACTCTGTTCTTCTCTTCCAAGCTTATAGCAACCCTCTCCACCTTGGCATCATATGTAAATTTAATGAGCATTCACTCACTTTCATCATCTAGGTCATTGGGTCATTGATTCTTGTTTACTTTGTGCTTCTAGAACAAAGAGATTGTCTCAATCCACCTATTCCAGTCCTTCGTCTATGGACAGTATTTTCCTGCTTCCGTTACACTTCAAGAATAAAAGCATTTTCAATCTACTATTAAAATGGGAAACTTGTTATTTCACCAGACCTAATTTTTTGAAATAGTGTAGTTTTCACGTTTTTCTCTTCCCATTCTTAAAAATGCTTGCAATTTTAGGAGTTTTTCATTTGTTTAATAATAGTCTTGGGACTATCCATATGGAACATTACCCAGTATTTCTTCAAAGGCAGTCAGCTCTTAAATTCAATCCCAAATTAGTAGCTGGCCTATTGGTTCCTAACCTTTATTTTTTGTATAATCTTCTGTTCTGCTATAATACATTTCTTTATAAAAAGTTATTTAAAGTGTATTGTAATTACTATTCAGGGAGAATAACAAAAAAACAGAACTGGGAATAATTAGAATAATTATTAAGGGAATAATTACAAGAGATGATAAGCTAGCAAAGCACTGATGCAATGAGGGTTTGACTGTTGGCAGAGGTTAATGCTGACTAGTAACAGAGACCTTTAGGGAGAACAACACAGAAGAGCAGTGGCAAGAAATTTTTATTGTGTTACACACAATATTACCAAATATAAGTGATGTATTCTACAACTCCAGTCTCTACAATCTTTCCTGAATTGTCCAGAACTATCAATATCAACTCCATCTCTACATCTACAGGAATATTCTTTTTAGAATGCAATTTTAATTATGTTACTCCTCGGCTTTAAACTCTCCTTGGTTCTGTTTGACCTTTTGGATAAAATACAAATTTCTGTCTGGGAACAGTGGCTCATGCCTGTAATCCCAGCACTTTGGGAGGCTGAGGCAGATGGATCATGAGGTCAGGAGTTCAAGGCCAGTCTGGCCAATATGGTGAAACCCCATCTCTACTAAAAATACAAAAATTAGCCAGGCGTGGTGACGGGAACCTGTAGTCCCAGCTACTCAGGAGGCTGAGGCAGAAGAATTGCTTGAACCTGGGAGGCAGAGGTTACAGTGAGCTGAGATCACACCACTGCACTCCAGCCTGGTCAACAGAGTGAGACTTTGTCTCAAAATCAATAAATCAATAAATCAATCAATAAATAAAAATTCTTAGTGTGAAAGGAAATGTCTTCCAAGTTCATATCCCACTTATTCTTCCAGTCTGTCTGCTACTCAAAATTCACATTCCGCTATGATTATGTTTAACTCTTTGATGTTCCACTTAATCACCAGTTTTCTTTTCTGAGCTTCCTCTGAAGGATGATTTTCTTGTTTTCTTACAGTTCCCCTCTACTCCCCTATCTCGTGACTGTATCTTGTAGATATTTCTATCATAACTCCTTAGATTCTGAGGTGGCATCCGTTACTTTTTTTCTACTGATCGTTTTCTTTCGGAAATTGTTCCTCCTCTACTTTGAGTGATCCCAGGAGTCCTAACTGCTATGGGACTTTTGTCTCACATCACAGAGGATGAGCTCATGACATTCACTGACCAGTCAGAATACTCCATCCCGGCGGACACAAGGATTGGCCAGTGATAATCTCTTTCCTAATCAAAACAAATCATAGCCCTTTGGGGAAACAGATATAGATTCTATTGTATGGGAGTCAATTTACTCTTTCTCTGAAGTCAGTAGGGACACAAAATTGAGGCCCATAAGAGATGAGTCTTAGTGCATCCTAAGGATCATCCAGAAATTAAGTCAGAGAGAAAGAGAGCCAATAAACTGAAGAAAGGTAGATTTCTGATGATATTGTAAATATCTAACTCAACCATTCTGAAAGTTAATACTACATATCAAATGTACCCATTATTTAGTCAACAAGATTGAATAAATTGCTCAAGATGACTTCAGGTAGGTGTCAACATTTAATATGGAAATATTGCTGGATAGCACTCATATGTTACTGCACTGGTTTATTTATGTTTTCTCTCCTTTGTGTATTACTGATTGTTAGATCTCTTCTACTCAGCACACAGTGCCTAGAACATAAGCACAGGCTTAAATGATCTTGGAATAAATGTTCCAGCCAAGCTTGTTAATCAAATATGAAAATAATTAAGAATACTGGCTCTGGAACCTGATTTTCTGGGAAACATATCCTTGAATTTACCATAACTCAACATATTTATCTTTAAAGTGAGGATGATGATCATAACAACCCCATTAGATGCTTATAAGAATTAAATTATATAAAAAATGTAAAATGTTAGTTTGGTGACTAGTACAGAGTATCCATGTAATAAATGTTAGCAATTATTATTTATGTCTCCAGAATCATCTATATTACCTGTCATACATCCCAGAATGATGTTGTTTAACCTACAAAACCCAACATAGTTTACCTTTGTTCTACTTACAAAGTAATTGGTTATTACCCATTATGCACATACTAGTTTTCTTATAGGAAGAACCTGAGTGAAGCCAAATCAAAGAACAAGGCTAGGAAACTGAATTTACATCAAGGCCTGATGCTGGATTATCAAAATGAAGTCCCTGAAATTTCAGCCTAAATGTTTTAATCCTCCTTTCTCCATATTCACATTTGAAAATTATTTTTCAGATATGCCAGCAGATAACTGGGTCACTATTTTTCTCCACAGTTTTAGATGTTTGATTTGGTACTATGTGAGGGAGTCCACACAATGAAGGCCCATCGAGAAAGCATGATGAACAAGTGGACAGAAAATCAATAAGGATACAGAACACTTGAACAACTCTATCAACCAACCTCACCTAATTGGCATTTATAGAACACTCCAGCTAACACTAGAGGAATACATATTCTTTTGAAGTGGATACAGTACATTTACCAACACATATCAACTTCTGGGTCATAAAATAAACCATAATAAATCTAGGAAGATTCAAGTCATACAGAGTATATTCACTGACCACATTAAATTAAGTAAGAAATGAATAACAGAAAATTTTCTGGAAAAATCTTCTAATATTTGGAATCTAAATAATACACTCTGAATAAGACATGGGGAAATTAACAAATGAAAGGGAGAATTAGCAGGCATTTTAAAGTGAATGAAAATGAAACTTAAACATATCAAAATTTGGGAGATTTCCTAGGTGGTACACTTAAGAAAAAATTTACAGAATAAATGCTTAAAATGGAACAGAAGAAAGGTCTCAAGTTAATGACCTCAGCTTCTACCTTAGGAAATTAGAGAAAAGAAAAATTTAAATTCAAAGTATGTAGAAAAGGGAAATATTGATTAGAGAGGATATTTACAAAATAGAAAACAAGAGAGAAAATCAATTACAACAAAAGATGTTTTTCTGAGATCAATAAAATTTATAAATGTTCAGCTAAACAAATCACAAAAAAAGGAATAATACACAAATTACCAATATCTGGAATGAAAGAGGTTATATGATTAGAGATGCTACAGTTATTAAAGGGATAATAAGGGAATATATCCTGTAAAACTTTATGCCAATAAATTAAACATTTTAGATGAAATGGGCCAAGTCCTTGAGAAAGAAATAAACCACCAATGCTCACATTAAAATAAATAAATAACCTACCACATATTAACAAAATTAAATCATTAGTTAAAAACCTTCCCAGGGAGAAAATTTCAGGTCTCTACTGTTATACTGGTAAATTTTAACAAACATTCAAGAAAGACATAATATAAATTTTATACAAATTCTCCCAGAAAATTGAAAAAGATAATAGTTGCCATTACATGATGCTAGTATTATAGTGACAACAAGGAAGACGTTACAAGAAAGATAATTAGGCACTAATATCCCTCATGAGCACAGGTGCAAAATTTCTAAACATGTTTTTAGCAAATTGAATCCGACAATTTATAAAAAGGATAATATATTATGACTAAATGACATTTGTCTCAGAAATGCAAAGATGGCCTAACATTAAAGAGTTAATCATTATAATTCACCATAATGACAAACTAAAAAACAAAAAATATATAACCATCTTGATAGATGCTGGAGAAAAGCATTGAATTGAGTCAACACTCATTTCTGATTAAAACTTTTAGCAATGTAGAAAGAGCATGCAACATCTTCAACCTGATAAAAGGCATTTATAAATATTTAGAGACATACTAATGGATAAAGACTGAAGGTATTGCTTCTAAAATTAGGAACAGCACAAGGGTTTGCTTCACCACTTCTATTTAATATTGTACCAGATAAATAGGCAAAAATGAACTGTATCCTATGTATAGCAACACAAAAATTAGAAATGAAATTTCAAAATACTACTATTACAATTGCCCGGAAATGTGAAATACTTAGGGATAAATCTGAAAAAAAAATATGAAAAATGTATTCACTAAGAACTACATCATGGACAGAAATAAAGGGGACCTAAAGGAACTGGAGGCATACTGTATTCATGGGTCAGTCAATATTGCTAAGATGTCAACTCTCCCAAATAGTTTTATAAACACAATGCACATTTCTGCAATTCCAGTATAATTTTTGTAGGACTTTACAAACTCATTCTTAAACTCATATGCAAAGGACCAAAGAAACTTAAAAAAAAAAAAAAGAAAAAGAACAAAGTTGGAGGACTAACAGGACCCAACCAAAATATTTTGTGTGTGTGTTAACTACAATAAATGCTTCAGGGAATAACTTCTACCTTCCTAGTTATTTGCATGCTGCTATTCATGGTATCTTTTTACCCCTCACAGAGTATCAAGAATAGTATTCCAGACTGGGCATCAAGGCTCAAACCTGTAATCCCAGCACTTTGGGAGGTCGAGGCTCGTGGATCACTTGAGATCAGGAGTTCAAGACCAGCCTGGCCAACATGGTGAAACCCTGTCTCTACTAAAAATACAGAAATTAGCCAGGTGTAGTGGTACATGCCTGTAGTCCCACGCTGTAGTCCCAGCTACTCAGGAGGCTGAGGCAGGAGAATCACTTGTATCCGGGAGGCAAAGGTTGCAGTGAGCCATGATGGCGCCACTGCACTGCAGCCTGGTGACAAAGCGAGACTCCATCTCAAAAAAAAAAGTACATAGAAATTCCAAAAAATGCAATTTAATCTACACTAAAGATCACAGCAGACTTTGATCCTATTTCAACCATCATTAAGTGACTAGTACGTGTAAAACACGAAGAGGCACATCATCACGTTAAAATTAGAACAACGAAGAGATACAAAGAAAAATCCTAATCCAAGTAACAATGGGAAAAATTCATATTTACCTTATTTTTACATTTAGTCATTAGCTCAAAATTATTCATTGCCAAAGTCTAGTCTTTTTAAAATTTTATTTGTTATGTTTAGTTATTCAGGAAACATGTTTAATTTTCAAAATATCTTTCAAATAGTACATATAAGATGCATGTATCATGTCATTACCTATATCCATTTGTATTGGCCCATCAAAATAAATTAGTATTTAAGGGCATTGGTGAAAATTAATTTGTCACTATATGGGTCAGTTCTTTTATTAATAATAATAAAAACTGACATTTACATAACTTCATTTGTAGAGCAACTTCATATTGATTCTCCAAATATTTATTAATATTTCCAATATTTCTATGCATTATTTGGCAAACATTAATCTCCATTTTGCCAACTTTTAAAGCAAAACCGTAGCTCATGAACCTAGTGACTCTGTTTTGTAACTCACAGTCTATGTCTATCCGCCCAGAAGAAAAGAAAAATATACACATCTAACATGAATTAGTTTAGCTATCTTGGTAGTGAAATATCTAATTGGCACTTTGTTCTTTATTCCCACCTTTTTATATGCGATCCAGTCAAACACCCTGTCAATATCTGTTGCCTGCAGCACTTCCTGTGATACTGGATGGGAACTGACCAAGCCGTCCAGCAGCATCACTTCATGCAGAACATCGGTCAGGAACCTCTGTTTTTCCTGCAATACAGTAGACAGGGCAATATCATAGGTGATTCATAGAGAGAATGTGTATGATGACTTGAACATAATGTATGTCACTTAATTGCTGATGTTGATCAGTCTTCCAAGGCATGACTCAACTCTAAAGTGAACCCAGTAAAAATGCTCCTTAAGTTACTCTAAAACGAAGGTGGTTGACTTAAGCTCAACATGAAACAAAATCAATGGACTACATTGGTCCCTAAGTAGATAAAAACAGTGAACTCTTGTGTTTTAACAGTGGCTAAAGCAAATTTGGACAATGGGCAGGCAATAATAACAATGATAAGATGCAGACTTATTTGTGCATTTTACAGGGTAAACATTATCATTCCAGTCCCAAATGAACTTTTAGGTAAGTTCAATATAAGAAATACTAACCTTCTGTTATTCATACCATGGATTTCTAATACCATTTAAACAGCTCTTTTTTTTTTTCCCTGTCCTTCCCTCCCTTCACTCCCCCTTCACACACTCGCATAAAACACACACACACATTTATTTTCTGAAAAAATTTCAAGAGACCACAACTAGTAATAAAAGGCACTCTTCACATCAAGCTAGAATACTGGTGGATGTATTTGGGGATTCAAAATAGTGGACATAAAGTGGAGACCAATCAGTATTAATAATCCATTACCATGAAGAAATGAAAATAGAAAAATCATGAGATTTCCATTTTCTGCATATTGAGACGTTAGCATTTGCTCTGGTAAAAGCTGATTTGCTATGTTAAAAAATAAACTGTAAAGAAAAAGTACTTCTCTGTTTTGGGTTTTTTTTTTGTTTTGTTTTGTTTTGGAAAGCCCACTTTAAAGAAACAGCTAGGGTTTTGTTAATAGAAATGCTGGCAGCTAGTAGTCTTCTCGGCCTCCTGCCTTCATTGAAAGAGGAGAGTAAGAAAAAAGAAATTGCAAAATATAACAAGGGCTAAATAGCACCTAGATAGTTGTGACCTGAGGAGTATCATTACAGAGATTAACACTCCAATGCTTAAACTGCTCTAGCTAATTCTGAACTCACTCCTGGAGTCTCCTAGTTTTGAGCCCAGCAGATAAACAGCATGTTATTTCTCAGTGAGTTGTAATTTCAAGCTGAGAATACACCAATCCTGGATTTAAAGACATGGAAATGGAGAAAAAATATGCCAAGAAAAGAATTGTTAACTGGACATAAATGTGTGTGGTAATTTAAATTTGGCTTTAAAGAACGATTTTTTTTCAACCTCATTAGCTCTATGATTTAGTATGTTTAATTGATAATGTATTTAATTAGGCATCTGACTACATACTGCAAGGTTTGTTTTCTAATAGATTATGTTTTATAGTCTATGGTCCATATATTTAACTTCTTCAGTCCTCTCTTGCTCTAAGAGCTTCACAGCAATGATCTTTTCTCCATCCAAGAGGATTATATGGTAATGACAAATCATACTTTGAGTCCCTGAGGGCTGCTCCGGATCCTAAGAGGTCACAGATGAGAAGTTCAAACTTAGACTGAATTAAACGACAAATATGACATAAATACTATATTTCTTCTCAAACCAATTTCCTAATTCCAGACAAATTAAAAAGAGTAGAATTAGACTTTATGCTTTAAAATTTTAAGATTAATAACACCAATATTCACATTGTTTATTTAAGTCCACTGAGAAGCAACAATAAGATCTCAGAAAAATAGCATAGTCTTAGAGAATAAGAAAAATTTATGTACCAATTTCAAAAGAAAAAATTTAAGGTTACTTTTAAGCAGATATACAATCTTGTTATTCATTCAATTTTAAAATGTAGATGAAAACTATCTGATATTAGAATTAATGGGAGAAATAATGAAATTATAATTATACTTCAACTTGACCAATGAACACTTTTGTTTATAAGAAATACCAATTAAACGTGTGATTCCATTCTGAAGATAAAATAATATTCAGCCATTTAAACAGCAATTGCCTGCTCTTTTACAAATCATTCAAGCACCTGATCTAAAACAACCAGGTAAAGTGAACTTAAAATGATGCTTTATTTAAATCTTAATTTTAAAAGTTGGTAACAATAAATTCATATTGATCAATATTAAAATTTACTAAACATACCTTGGTTTGCTAGAAATGTAATTTTTAAAATGGTATAAAGAAAAATGGCCATGTAATTTAGAAAATAAAATCTAAATTCCAAAGAGAAAACTTTCCTGTTAAAAGAAATATGAATTATATATTATATTATTGCCTCATGCTTCTGGAGGAAAACAAAAACAAATCTT
This sequence comes from Macaca nemestrina, assembly GCF_043159975.1. Lineage (NCBI taxonomy): Eukaryota > Metazoa > Chordata > Mammalia > Primates > Cercopithecidae > Macaca > Macaca nemestrina. Next base: position 60,883,883 of record NC_092134.1, read on the forward strand.
GCCTACTCAGTAGACTTTCAATAAGCAGTGTTTAAGTTTTGTAGTGCTAAATCATTAGCAAAAGATTCATCTGTCTACCTTGTTGGAGAGAATGATACTGTGTAATTGAAAAAAATTAAAAAGTTTATATGCATAAATGGATTTAGAGAGAGGGGAAACAAAGAAAAAAGCCTGGCAGGAGAACACTCACAAATCCCAGAATAGCTAATACCTTAAATTGAGGAGGAAAAAAGAAAAGTCTAGCCAGAGGCAAACTCAATTTTACAGACTTGCAAAGAGTTTCCAGCAGAGAAGGTGCTAATTTTTTATAAAGACCTGTGTCACTATAAAATAAGAAATGATCTCAGCTTGTCAGCCCTGGCAGGGGCTCTCATCATCATCAAAATCAACAACATCAGCAAGATTAAGTATTGGTTAATTGCCTACTGTTTACCTGAAACTATGAAAGCTTAAAAATAAAGAAATCCTAGCTTTAATGTGAGGTAAGAGATAAAACAGAATATTTGGCCATAGTAAATGAAACACTAGTTTCATCTTACAGGCTGAATGTGCTAAAGGGATTTCGAGAAAAACAATACTGATTTGGTTTGACTCTGTGTCCCCACCCAAATCTCACCTTGGATTATAATAATCTCCACATGTCAAGGGTGGCGCCAGGTGGAGATAATTGAATCACAGGGGCTATTTCCTACATACTGTTCTCCTGATAGTAAATAAGTCTCACGAGATCTGACAGTTTTATAAATGGAAATTCCCCTGCACAAGCTCACTTGCCTGCCGCCATGTAAGAGGGCTCCTCATTCACCTTCCGCCATGATTGTGAGGCCTCCCCAGCCATGTGGAACTGTGAGTCAATTAAATCTCTTTCCTTCATAAATTACCCAGTATCACATATGTCTCTATTAGCAACATGAGAACAGACTAATACAAATTCTGTTAAATGAAATGATTCGTGGAACATTTAAAGGAAGAAGTAGAATTTGATCTAACTCTTGGCAGGAAATTTAAAGTTTGGTGTGTGTGTGTACACATGCATGGTGAAATAATATATTTGTGGTGAATATTCAACAGGTACTTATCATTTTACATCATATTTTAAGGTCACCATGATAAGTGACCTAACACTTTGAAAAAGCAGCACAATAAAACAAAATGGAGAACTTTAAAATCTGTTTACAATAAGTTCAATGTCAACAGTAACCATAAATTCTACCACTTCAATGTAGCTGCTACCTGGAGTAGTTGAATATGTGCCCACATTTAAATAGTTACAATAATATCAAATATATCATTTTGTATTCAACTATTTTCAAAAATCTATTGCATTTGAATTTTTGGAGAACAGTACAAAGGCATTTCAGAAAAGTAAAGAAAATGTGAGTAAATGTAGAGTTGAGAATGAACACCATATAACACTGCCATTATTTTATGTATTCACTCATTCATTTAACAAATATGTATTAAATTACCACTCTATGCCAGATATTGTGCAGCATTCGAGGAATGAATATATAAGCAAAAACTAGGCCCTAACCTTAAATAACTCAAGAGTAGAACAAAAAGTACAAAAAAGTACAGATAAACAGCAAACTGTAATATAATATGATGGATGCTATAAAACACAGAGGATGAAATGATTAATTAGTTCAGAAAAGGCTTCATAGAGGAGGTGACATTAAAGTGGGTTGTTGAAGGATGAGTGTTTACTCAGATAAATGGGGGAAACAGCTGAAAAGGGCAAATCTGGCAGAGGAAACACGAAAGAAAGATACTCTGTATTCTCAATTATCAGGTTGAAGTTTTTTTCTTTATAAATAGGCAGTGGCAGGCATAATGGCATAATAAAAGTAGTGTCTTAGGAAAATTAACTTATCTGCCGTACACAGGATTATTTGATGCATGCAAACAGGAGACAGGAAGTGGGATGTGGTGATGATGTATTAGAACAAGATGTTGCTGAAGGACTGTTGGATCTGAGAGATATTTTGAATGCAAAAATTCAACCAATGTTGATACTTTGATGCCTTGGTTCCCTTAGTAGATAAAAGAGAGGAAATACTCAGTGATAGCTACATAGCTTTTAGACTTGATGAAACCCCCCCCCACCAAAAAAAAAAAAAAAAAAAAAAAAAAAAAAAAAAAAACCGGGGGAGGAACTACTGACAGAAATGGAGAGGTAGAAAAAAAGTTTGGTTTGGAGGATATGCTAAAAACATCCAGTTTTAGATATTTTGCAAGAAAAATTAAGGTAAATATCTAAAAAGATATGTGCCATAGGCAACTGAAAGTAAAAGCCTGGGTCTGAGATAAGAGGCTAGTGCTAAAAATCTTTTGACAATAAACTGTAGTCTATATATATATGTGTGTGTGTGTGTGTGTGTGTGTGTGTGTGTGTGTAATCTCACAAAGAATTCACTCAAACGTTATTTATTACAGTATTAGCATTTCATATATTGGTATTCAGTAGCATCTGTGAAGGGAATTATCAATAGTTCTTATCACATTAGGCACACATGAGAAATTATATTTCTTTATGTCTTGTAATGGCTTCTACCTGAACACGTCAAAGTCTGAGGGGTTAAAAGAGAATATGCCTGGCATAGCCACAGTCACTGGTGATGGATGGAAAATAGGAAATAAGAGTAAGGATGTTGGCAGGTTCCCCTAGGAAGGCTGACTAATTTTAGGGAAGAGCAACACAGGCAGATACTTCGACTTTGTCACCAAAAAAAATACACAAACAAACAAACAAAAAACAAGCAAACAAACAACAAGCAGACCAAAAAATCATAGAATAATCTAAATCAAGATCAAAGAAAGTCAGATACATCAAACCAGAGACAAAGAAGAAAAGAGCCAAGACTGAGCCAATTCAAGTAGTTGTGAGGTGTTCATAGGCATGGAGAAAGCAGAAGAAAAATTATCAAAGAGACATGGGTTACATCAGAGCAGCTACAAATACTCAATTTTCTAGAAGGATAGATCTGAACATAAATGGCTTTTCTGGTATTCCTAGGATAAAAGGGAGACACATTGAAGCCTCCAGACTGGATATCTGCCACTCACTGGCTGTATGACCTTGAGCAAGTTACTCAAACTTTTTAGACCTCAGCATTCTCAGTTGCAAACATATATGGTTGTGAAAATTAAATAAGATAATTAGTTCTACAAATATTTATAAGCAAATATTTATAGTAATATTTATTAAGCACCTGCTACATCTTAGATGGTATGCCTGGTTCTGGGATTAGAAAGATACAAAGACAAAGGATACTGGCAAAGGCTATAGATACTTGCAAAGGCTATAGAAGTATGATAGACGAAGGTGAAAACAAATGTTAAAACACAACTTGCTACATGTAAAAATGGAAGTAGGTTCAGGATGTAGTGTGACTACACTGAAAAGGCTGCTAATTATTCTGCCTTAGGCAGGGTAGAGTTTGAATTGAATATTTAACGCTGATTTGAGTTTTCTAGGAGGAATGGCAGAAAAGGGCATTCTTGACAGAAAGGAATATGTGGGAAAAGTCATGGAGACCTTAGTGTGGTTTGTTTGGGATACTACAATGTTTTGTGTGGCTAAAGGCAGATTTTAACATAGCAAATTATTAGTAATGAGAAAAAAAAAGATAGGCAATAATGAAATCATCAAAATTTGTCCATGCCTAGTCAGAAAGCTAGTGTTAGGAAGTGACATCATCAGGGCTACATTTAGAGATATAACTCTGAATATCTCTGAATAGTAGGAAAGCGGACTAGAGTGATAAACAACTAGAAACAGAGAAACAGGACAACATTGCATAATTGTGCACAAATAGCACACAATATGTGCTTTACCTTTGTGATCAAAACACATTGCACCAATTATTTCTCTAAAACTTAGCTCGATTTTATAACCAACGGTGATCAACCAATGTATTTACTTTGAAATCCAAAATGCATACATTAAATATAGATATAAATGTAAATGTAGGCAGACTGTAGATGCAAATATATATATCCAAATACAGTTATTTCATTTTTCAGTATTTTCATTTGTTTATGTAATATCATATTCTAGATTGTAATGTTCACAATATCTGGATATAATTTCTTAGGAACAGATAAAGGAAGTTTTTTAATGCTGGAATCAAACCAATAGAAAGTCTGACTAAAATTATAATGCTTGAACAATGCAATCTAATTCCATATATGTTTCCCGACTCCCTCATCTACAGGAGGTCCTGTGTTAGAAGCAAAGGAGATATAATTGAGACAGAATTCTGCCTTTAAGCAACTCCCATTATGGTATGAAAGATAGATACACATACAGCCCATTAATGCCATGTGATAGGTACAGTATTATTAATAGTATAAAATACTGCGAGAGTAGAGAGAATGTTATGAATAAAAATGCTTTCAGTGTCTAAGACTATGTTGATTCAAATTTACTTGATCTATCATAAAGAGAACAAATAAGATATATAATTTATGTTTTACTTCTCTGGAAATCTATACTATAACATGATAAAGACTTTTAAGAATACCTAGGTTAAACAAAATACCACATGATTTTTTACTAAACTGAATTCCTTATTTATACAAGGCTAGAATGAAGGATAAACACATAATTAGCATTGCACAGTTGGTGTTTTTCCTTCTTGTTTTTCATTACCTACTCAAATCATGACAAAGGTTAAAGCAGAGAAATATGATCAAGAATTGAAAAGAAGTAAATATATTGGGGGAAAATATCCATCAGATTTTAATCTATGTGAAATAGTATCCCTGTAACTTTGCAATTATCATCTTTTGTAAGCATACAGCACAATGCCATATTTGAAATTAGAAATTATGTAGACTTCGAATTTCCTATAACATTGAAAGAAATTTACTTTGTAAATTTTATATTGTCATCCAACTCTTTATAAAGTTCTATAATGTACAAAAGTATTTTAAGTTCTACCAGTTGAAAGTTAGCTAGATTTACTAGTGAAAAATTATATCATCACTTAGTTGACTAGTAAATAATTTATGCACAGTTAAATCATACTGAGGGAGAAAGTAAAAGCTTGTGAAAATAAATGTTGCTTCCATATACCAATGCACTTTAAAAATTAACATTTCAAAATCTCATGTGTAAAATATACTTGTCCAAGATGTTAATAATTATTTTCACTTGCAGCCTGTTAAAACAGTCCGTTTATACTAAAGCCAATCTTGTGTAAACACACTTATATACAGAAGGTATTTTTGAAAAATAATTTTAAAAATAATCACCACTAATGCCTACAATGAAACAAGCACTGTACTGAAAAGTTTATGTGTTTGTTTGCATAACATTTTATTGGAAGTGTTACATGATCACAAGACTCCAGGCATATCTCTTACTGATATAACATTATTCTGTGATTTTGCATAAGCATTACAATTAACTGAAATAATGTGTTCCATATGTTATTTCTTTCAGCCATCAACTACATTTCATTCAATGCCAAGCTACAAAATCTCTAAGATGCCTTAATCAGGGCATAAACTAAAAAAGCGATTATGTTTTTATAAGAATATCTCAGATGATTTTGTGCCTCTCATAATCCCAGATAACCCTCTGCACAGTTTTTATGAGCTTCTATACTCTGGAACACGATGAACACAGAGAAAGTGGGTTAAATTGTGGGTCTGTTCCATGACTAAACCCTTCAGCTGCCTCATGTTTTGTTTTTAACATCCAAGCTGAATGCGTCATGTCTCATTTTATCCAAGATGTGATGCAGCTAAGGGAAAATGCTAAGATAGAACACAAAATGAACTTAATTATATACAACCAAATTCTTATCATTCTGCAGACTTACTCAAGAATCTTAAAAATATAGCAATATTGATACAGCAGAAGTTATCAATCAGTCACTCACATTTTCATTACTTATGATAATCCTGGGTCTTATGGAACAATTGTGAATGTGCTTCAAATAATGTCAATCACAGTAATAATTATGAACAGGTTGTCTAATTACATAGCTCATTCTGATTCTAGCGGCCCAAAAAATCACTGCAAATAATCGCCATATGCCATGTGCTTATCCTTTAAAAATATGCATGTCATTTAGCTTTCATTTATTTGTGAGGATTTCTTTTTTTTGTTGTTGCTTAAACTATGAATTGTGATTTAAAGTGTTCTTTTTAATAAATATTATTGTGTAAATTTAAGGTATACAACATAACATGGAATATAGATAGATAGTAAAATCGTTACTACAGTGAAGCAAATTAATATATCCATCATCTCACAGCTACCTTTTTTTTTTTTTTTTTTTTTTTTGGTTTTGTGGCCAGAGCAGCTAAAATCAACTCATTTGGCACGAATCACAGACACAGTACAATTTTATTATTTATAGTCCTCATGTTGTATCTTAGACCTCTAGACTTGTTCATCCTACATACCTGTTAATTTGTATCCTCTTAACTACATGTTCCATTTTGGGACCACCTCTCCACCTGTACCCACTGCCTTCTTTTCTATCTCTATATATTTGAGGGTTTTTTTTTTTTTATTACAGATTCTATATATTAGTGAAATCATGCAATATTGTTCTTTCTGTGTCTAGCTTTTTCACTTAACATAATTTGTCGTATCCATGGTATGACAAATGACAGACGTATCCATGGTATGACAAATGGCAAGATTTTGTTCTTTTGAACAAAGTGTGTGTGTGTGTGTGTGTTTATACACAAAATTTCTTCATCGACAAACACTTAGGTTGCTTCCATATCTTGGCTGTTGTGAGTAATGCTTCAATGAACACTGAAGTACAGATATCTTTACAAGACGGTGATTTCATTTCCTTTGGGTATGTATGCAGAAAAGGGATTGCTAGGTCATGTGGTAGTTCTATTTTTAATCACTAAAGAAACTTCCATACTATTTTCCATAATAACTTATATTTCTACCAAGTGTACAAGACTTTCCTTTATTCCACAGCTTTTCCAACATTGGTTATGTTTTAACTTTTTGATAACAGTCATTCTAGCAGGTATGAAGTGGTATCTCATAATGATTTTGATTTGCATTTCTCTGATGACTAACAATGTTGAGCATCTTTTCATATATCTGTGGGCTATTTTTATGTCTCTTTTGGAGACATGTCTATTGTGGTCTTTTGCTCATTTTCCAATTATTTTTTCAATTATTAAGTCTCATATGTTCTTTATATCTTTTGGACATTAATACCTTATTAGGTATATGGCTGGAAAATATTTTTTTCCCAATCCATAGGCTGCCATTTTATTTTGTTGTTTTCTTTGCTGTACAGAAGCTTTTTAGTTTGATGTAGTCCCATTTATTTATGTTTTCTTTTGTGGGCTGAGCTTTTGGTATATCACACTAAGATATCATTGTTAACAACAATGTTCAAGAGTTTTTTCCCTATGTTCTCATCTGAAAGTGTTATAGTTCCAGGTCTTACATGTAGGTCTTATCCATTTTGAGTTGATTTATATAGATGGTGTAACTCAAAAGCCTCATTTTATTCTTTGACATATGGAAATCTAGCTTTCTCAGCACCATGTATTAAAGACACAATCATTTTCTCATCGTGTCTTCTTGGTAGCATTGTCAAAAATTAGCATAGCGTATATATTTGGATTTATTTCTGGACTCTATATTCTTTTCCACTGGTCTATGGGTCTAGTTTAATGCCAGTACCACCCTCTTATGATCATTATATCCTTGTAATATATTTTAAATCAGGAAGTGTGATGTCTCCAGCATTGTTCTTCTTGCTGAAGATTTCCTGTGCTATTCAGGGGTTTTTTATGTTTCCATATAAATTTTAGAATTGCTTTATTCTATTTCTGTGAATAATGCCCTTGGGATTTGGAGAGGAATCATGTTGGATATGTACATTGCTTTTGGTAATATAGACATTTTAACACATTAATTATTCACATCCATGAACGTGTAATTTATTTCCATTTATTTGTGTCTTCTTTTTTATTTCTGAGTTATCTGTTCAACTTCTTCACTTTAATTTTTTTTTATTTTTTGATTTGAATCTTCTCTCTTTTTTTCTTAATTTTTTTTATTTTTTGATTTGAATCTTCTCTCTTTTTTTCTTAATTAGGCTAGCTAAAAGCTTGATGATTTTTTTTTTCCAAAAAAAAAAGCTCTTAGTCTTATTGATTTTTTCTATGGTTTTTCCATTCTGTATTTGATTTATTTCTGCTCTGATTTCTATTATTTCTTTTCCCCTGCTAATTTAAGATTTAGTATCGTCTTCTTTTTCTAATTCCTTGAAGTATAATGTTAGATGATTTATTCTGGAGCTTGATTCTTTTTCAATGTAGGCATTTATTGCTATAAAATCCTCCCTTAGAAGAAACTACCATCAGAGTGAACAGGCAACCTACAGAATGGGAGAAAATTTTTGCAATCTACACATCTGACAAAGGGCTAATATCCAGAACCTACAAAGAACTCAAACAAATTTACAAGAAAAAAACAAACAACCCCATCAAAAAGTGGGCAAAGGATATGAACAGACATTTCTCAAAAGAAGACATTCATACAGCCAACAGACACATGAAAAAATGGTCATCATCACTGGCCATCAGAGAAATGCAAATCAAAACCACAATGAGATACCATCTCACACCAGTTAGAATGGCGATCATTAAAAAGTCAGGAAACAACAGGTGCTGGAGAGGATGTGGAGAAATAGGAATGCTTTTACACTGTTAGTGGGATTGTAAACTAGTTCAACCATTATGGAAAACAGTATGGCGATTCCTCAAGGATCTAGAACTAGATGTACCATATGACCCAGCCATCCCATTACTGGGTATATACCCAAAGGATTATAAATTATGCTGCTATAAAGACACATGCACACGTATGTTTATTGCAGCACTATTCACAATAGCAAAGACTTGGAATCAACCCAAATGTCCATCAGTGACAGATTGGATTAAGAAAATGTGGCACATATACACCATGGAATACTATGCAGCCATCAAAAAGGATGAGTTTGCGTCCTTTGTAGGGACATGGATGCAGCTGGAAACCATCATTCTTAGCAAACTATCACAAGAACAGAAAACCAAACACCACATGTTCTCACTCATAGGTGGGAACTGAACAATGAGATCACTTGGACTCAGGAAGGGGAACATCACACACCGGGGCCTATCATGGGGAGGGGGGAGGGGGGAGGGATTGCATTGGGAGTTATGCCTGATGTAAATGACGAGTTGATGGGTGCAGCACACCAACATGGCACGAGTATACATATGTAACAAACCTGCACGTTATGCACATGTACCCTACAACTTAAAGTATAATAATAATAAATAAATTTAAAAAAAAAAATCCTCCCTTAGAACGGCTTTTGCTGCCTCTCATAGGTTTTTGTATGTTGTGTTTTCATTCTCATTTGTCTCAGTATTTTTTTTTTATTTCCTTCGATTTCTTCTTTGACCCATTCGTTGTTCAGGAGTATGTTGTTTAATTTCCACATATTTGTGGATTTTTCACGATTCTCTTTGTTATTGATTTCTAGTTTTATACAGCTGTGGTCTGAAGTCATGCTACCTATGAATTCAATTCTAAAACTTGTTTTGTGGTCTTACATATGGTATATTCCGAACAATGTTCCATGGTTCTACAGAAGAATGTATATTCAGCTACTATTGGATAAAATGTTCTATATATGTCTACTAGGTTCATTTGGTCAAAAATGCAACTCAAGTACAATATATCCTTATTGATTTTATGTCTGATTGATGTTTCCATTGTTGAAAGTGGGGTATTGAAGTCCCCATTATTGTACTGCTATTTATTTCTCCCTTCATGCCCATTAATATATGCTTTACATATTTAGGTACTCTAGTGTTGGGTGCATATACATTTACGATATTTATACTCTCTTGATTATTTAACCTCTTTCTCATTAGATAATAACCATATTTGCCTCTTTTGATTGTTTGTGATTTGAAGTCTATTTTATTAGATACAAGTATAGCCACCCCTGCTTTCTTTTGGTTACAATTTACATGCAATCCTTCCACTCCTTCACTCTCAGCCTGTGTGTCTCCTTAAAGCTTGAGTCTCTTGTAGGCTGCATCTAGTTGGATCTTGTTTTATTATATGCTCAGCCACTCTATGTTTTTTGATTAAATAATTTAAGCCATTTACAGTCAAGGTTATTATTGATAGATTAGTATTGCCATTTTATTCTTTGTTTTCTGGTTGTTTTATAACTCCTTTGCTCCTTTCTTCCTTTCTTATTATCTACTTTCGTGATTTGATAATATTCTGTAATTCTGAGCTTTGATATCTTCCTAATTATTGCTCGTATATCTGCTGATTTTTTTTTGTGGTTGTCATGAGGCTTACATAAAACATCTCATAGTTATAATCAACTGTTTTAAGCTGATAACAACTTAACTTCTGTTGCATACAAAAACTCTGAACTTTTACCATCTCCTTCCACAGTTTATGTTTTTGATGTCACAATTTATATCTTTTTATATTGTGTGTTCCTGGACTTTTTGTAGCTTTAGTTATTTTTGACTTTTAACCTTCATACTAAAGATATATTGGATTTATATACCACCATCACTATATTGAAGTATTCTGGATCTGACTATACATTTACCACTACCAGTAGTTTTATACTTTCATACATATTCATGAGAGTAATTACTATTCTTTAATTTTCATTTGAAGAACTTCTTTAAGTATTTCTTGTAAGTACAGTGGTAATATATTCATGTCACTTTTGCTTATCTGAGGAATACTTCATTTCTCCTTAGTTTCTGAAGGACAGAATTGCTGGGTATAGTATTCTTGTCTAAAAAGGGTTTTTTTTCTTTCAGTACTTTGAAAATATCATCCCATTCTCTCCTGGCCTGCAAGATATCTGCTGAGAAATACACTGATAGTCTAATGGAGGTCTCCTTATATGTGACTATGCTTTTTTTCTCTTGCTGCTTTTAAAATTTTCTCTTTGTCTTTCACTATTGATAGTATAATCAAAAAGTGCCATGGAGAAGAAATCTTTGAGTTGTTTCTGTTTGGGGACTGTTTGGGGACTTTTGACCACATCACTTCCAAGACTTAGGAATTTTCAGCAATTATTTAATTAAATAAGTCTTCTCTTTCTTTTTCTCTTTTTCTTCTGAAAATTGCATAATGTGAATATTTCTTTACTTAATGGTGTCCTATAAATCCCATTGACTACACAGTTTTTAATTTAAAAAAAAAAGTTCTGACAATCATTTCGAAAGAGCTATCTTCAAGATTCTTCCTTCTTTTTGTTCTAGTCTGCTGCTGAAGCTCTTCAGTGTATTTTTTATTTACAGCTGAACCCTAGAGCTCCATAAATTTGATTTGGTTCTTTTTTAATGATATCTATCTCTTCTTGTTGAACTCCTTACTCAGATAATGAATTGCTTTCCTGACTTCATTGTCTATTTGTATTCTTTTTGTATGTTGTTGAGTTTCCCTAAGATTACTATGTTAAATTCCTTATTAGGCAGTTTGTAAACTTCCATTTCTTTACAGGTTAGTTGCTGGATAATTATGTCCTTTGATAGAGTCAGGATTCCTTGCTTTTTCATGTTTCTTGTGTCCTGCATTTACATCTGCATATTTAATGGTACAGTCACCTCTTCTAAGCTAAGAGTGGCTTTTGGAGGCTAATACTTTTACCTGCAGATGGACCTATGGGTGCCAACTGGGCAGGGTGAAGGTGCTCTGGTTCCATGTGGGTGAAGTGGCATAGTCTTTGTATAGCTTCTTCAGTTGTTATCTACATTAGCAATAATTGTGGTACCTCAGTGGTCTTGGCTGCAGGAATTTGTGGAAGTGATGGTGACTGTATAGGTTATTAGGGCAAAGACTTTAGGGATCCTTCTCTTCTTATCTTCCCCACAGTAGGAGTCTTATCTGAGGGGATCTCTCTTGGTGTCAGGTCTGACATGGCCCACAGGCATGGTACTTGGATTCAAAGCACGGTCCTCAGATAAACTATGAAGACAGGTTTCTGGGATCAGGGTCTTATAAGACTAACCATTATAGCACCTGGGACTTGAGTTGCAGCTTCACTTTCCAAGGTATGAGTGGGTGCAGTTCTCCCACAGAGGTAAGAACTGTTGCTCTGAGGCACATCCCAGCAACCTGGACCCAGGGAACTGGGGTGTGGCTGTAGTTTTGATCCTAAGTGTCAAGGCACAGTATTGACATATCTCTGGGGAAGAATAGGTTCGCCAGAGGCTAAAGCCTCCTGGAGCAGGGTACAGCTGCAATGCAGGACCTGGAACCAACAAAACACAGTGGGGTATGAGGTACCACACAGTGGTGACTGTAGACCCTGAGATGATGGAACTAAGCTGAACGGGTTCTGTGACACCAGGTGCAGCAGCAGCAAGTACCCAGGAATAGCAAGATGTCTATACGGCTTGGGAGCTGAAGGGTAGGAAGTAGTGCAGAAATGACCACTCCCTGTAGAGGTGGGACATCTTAGAATCTCAATCCGGGCACCTGCTCAGCCTGGAGGTCAAGATAGTACAGCTCAGCCAAAGCTCTGATTCTCCAGGACACATGGTATTAAATCTTCTCAGCCCCATAAAATGTGACTACATGGGTCAACAGAGCCTCTGCATACCTTTGTATGGGGCAGGACTGATAGTTAGCTGTGACATTGGGGGTGAAACTGCTCTGGTATTCCTGAGACTCGGATCCCCAGGGACAGGATGCTGCCTCACCTGTAGAATGGGGAGGGGTCAACTGCTCTGGTGTGGCAGAGGCCCCCTGATGTCCCCAGGGGCAGGGCACTCAGCTGTGATGCCAGAGATGTGACTGTTGTGGTGTGCAGGAGGCCTGAGGTCCCCAGGGGCTGGGGTGCTACTTCAGCTCAGCTCTAGGAGGAGGGTGCACCAGCCACTGGAATGCAGAGGTTGGAGCAGTTCCACAGTAGCTTGCCCCTTGGAGGTAAGGAATGGCAGCAGATCAGCTCAGGAATGGCATGCTACCAGGTGGGCATATTGCAGGGGCAGCAAAGTCTCAGGGATGGAAGGGTACAATGACTACTCACCCCTGGAGCAGGACACACTCTAATAGTGGCTCTAATTCAAGGTGGCACAGCACAGTAGCAACTTGAGCCATGGGGATGGAGAATAGCCACACTCCTTCTCTGGGTGTAGCTCAGTGTGTGGACTCTGGAGAGCTTCTTCAGCTGGGCTCTGAGCCTATGAAGACTGAAGGAGTCTCCAGTAGCAAAGACCGCAGCATCCATGGTGGTGATTGAGGCTACCTGGGTCCTCTTGCTTACCTTTTCTCTGCAAGAAGTTGTCCCTCCTGGTTCTGATTTGATTCCACCCCTGGGAATGGGGTTATGGAGGCAATGAATTTCCTTCCCTTCCCTACACAGCCATCCTGAGTTTCGGTGCTCTACAAGATTTCTGCTGTTTCTTTGTTGTTCTATGAAGCTCTCCTTTAGCTATTTTGGTCAAAATGTAGTTATTTCTTTGTTGTTTGGGGACTTTTCTTGTGGGGAGAAAAGAACACTAAAAACTTCTTGTCGGCCATCTTGCTGACAGCCAACCTTCAGGATTTGTTGCCACCTTTTCCTGTTTCCTCAAAACATTTATCCAATATAGTTTCATAGGTATTCTAATTTCAATATCTTCTTTTGTTCAATGAATGCATTCCTAATAGCAACATAGAAACTACTATAATCTTTCATAAGTGATCTTGACATTTGTTAACATTCATTTCATAACTTTCTGTTAATTTTTGGCCAGATTTGTATTGCTGAACATCTCATATATGCTAAACTTTCAGATAAATACTGAGAAATGATGGTGAAATAAACAGTCCCTATTTAAATGACTATAAACAGTCCCTGATAAAGCATATATCATTAGTGGGGAATACTTGCTTTCTCTTCTTTGCTAATTAATATGAACTCATTCCCATTCTTCTAGAAAATGTCACTTTAGGATCCTGTACATAGATTTTAAGTTTCTAGGAGATAATACCTCCTTCACCTTTTCAAGAATTTTATACCTACTTTGGCAGTAAGAATATTTTCCTCCATGCTAAATTTTTTAACAGTCTGATAGGACATTTCAATAAAATCAAATTGGCTAATCTTTTTTCACACTTATCCATTCATTTTGCACATTAGTCACAGAGAGTTATCTCCAATATTTTGCAGACACATAAGAGAATTAAGGCATTTTTTTGATTGACAAAATGTAATTCAGAGCATTTTTAAATGTATACTGACTAATTTTCTTAAACAGATTATATTTCCATTTAAATTTCTAATGGAAACTTTCTCATACCATTCAGGTTTGGAAGAATTCCAAGGATGAGCTAATAGACTCCCAGAAGTTATTAACATGGTGATAAATTTATGTTATTTTAATTTATAAAATAAATATCCATTCAACTGATCTTAATTCTGTAACAAAATTATTATTAATCTTTATTAATTGATCAATAGATTTTATAAAATAAACCATTTTTGTACTTTACTTTCAATGTGATATGAATTGTCAATATATCATATAACCCAGTCTGATAAAACCTTACATTTGTCAGATAATAAGAAGTCTTTATATTTCCAACGAATATAAAAAATATATTTTTTGGAATTTGAAAATTTTGATAACCCATAGCAAACAACTCTAGAACATATAGCATACGAAGAGCCCAGAAAGTTAATCAATTAAGAACCTATCATATAAAACTTTATTTCAAAGTAAGCTATTATAATATTTATAAACTGATTATATAATGAGTAGAGAAAAGCTTTGCTCTTCAGAACGTAAAATTTGAACTTGCAATCCATTTATAAAGCATAAAAATGTTAAAATATTATTACCCTGCAGATAATACTATTACACTTAACTACCTAATAACAAAAATATTGGTTAAAAATGATAGTAAGAATATAGATTTCTTTAATTCTTAAAACCAGTCTGTGATATAAACAACCTGGGGATTTCATACATATTTTGAAGATGAATAAACAAGATCACACAGCTATTAAGTAGCAGACAGCCAAAAATTTAATTCATGGGATAGGCAGAAAAAGGAATTGAACTTCATTCTAGCTAACTGTAAAGTAGTATTACTCTAACGCTAATGAAGATAATCTAACTAAATTGGTAAAATAGGTCTGTGAGACTTAGAGGGGGACATTGATGTTCCATACTTATTTGAGTGTCTCCCATCCCTAATGAGAAACCAGCCAAAAAAAAAAAAAAGGCAGGGGGGCATCCAGTAAGTGTTTATTAAATGAAAGAAAAAAGAACAAGTCAGTGCAGATTAATCCTTGGAAATATTTGGTCAGTGAAGATCCGAAATATGACAGCAAAATACTTAGCAATAAATTGAAAATATTATCTTGTTGTAGGAAGCCAAATTATTTTTAGGCCTGGTAAGTTCTATATGTCCTGTCACCTCTCTAAAGAAGCCAACAATTTCAAGAAAACTTCCCTGTTTTAAAACTAGGGCAACAAATTTGTTTATACAGTTTTTTAGTTTTTAATTAGTCATCATCAATAGTGTATCATGATTCAAGTGCCTCAAATTGGACCAGTCATGCGAATAGTTAGGAACAGAATGTAATTAATGCCAAATTTTCCTCTGAAGGGGCAATCGATCTAAACTTGTCTTTAATCAGGAAACTTATAATATAAACAATATTTAGATGAAAATATTCCACCATACTACCACCACTGCCACTACAATCAAAAGAACAGAAATCTGCTTTTGTAGTAACCTATCTTGCAAGCAAGGCTGTGATGTTTAGGGAAAGAAGCAAGACTCAAAAGCATAACTTACATGAGCAGAAAGATACTCAAAAATCTAATGAAATGGCCATTGTAAGTTGGTTAATCTGAGCAAACATTACAAAATATGCTTGAGTCCTGTACTATAAAAATAATAGGTAGCTAAATGTTCTGATTGTTCTATGATTTTGCTAATCCTCTGAAACTTACCATGCCCAATTTTACTTTTCAAATATATCTATGAATGTGAGCAACCTGACTGAGGTGATGGCTCTGTATTTTTTTTTGGGGGGGGGAATTTTTTATTATTATTATTATTATACTTTAAGTTCTAGGGTACATGTGCATAACGTGCAGGTTTGTTACATAGGTATACTTGTGCCATGTTGCTGTGCTGCACCCATCAACTCGTCAGCACCCAACTAATCGTCATTTACATCAGGTATAACTCCCAATGCAATCCCTCCCCCCTCCCCCTCCCCTTAATAGGCCCCGGTGTGTGATGTCCCCCTTCCCGAGTCCAAGTGATCTCATTGTTCAGTTCCCACCTATGAGTGAGAACATGCGGTGTTTGGTTTGCTGTTCTTGTGATAGTTTGCTAAGAATGATGGTTTCCAGCTGCATCCATGTCTCTACTAAGGACACAAACTCATCCTTTTTTATGGCTGCATAGTATTCCATGGTGTATATGTGCCACATTTTCTTAATCCAGTCTGTCACTGATGGACATTTGGGTTGATTCCAGGTCTTTGCTATTGTGAATAGTGCCGCAATGAACATACGTGTGCATGTGTCTTTATAGCAGCATGATTTATAATCCTTTGGGTATATATCCAGTAATGGGATGGCTGGGTCATATGGTACATCTAGTTCTAGATCCTTGAGGAATCGCCATACTGTTTTCCATAATGGTTGAACTAGTTTACAATCCCACCAACAGTGTAAAAGTGTTCCTATTTCTCCACATCCTCTCCAGCACCTGTGGCTCAATAAATTCGGTATTGATGGAACGTACCTCAAAATAATAAGAGCTATTTATGACAAACCCGCAGCCAATATCATACTGAATATGCAACAACTGGAAAAATTCCTTTTGAAAACTGGCACAAGACAGGGATGCCCTCTCTCACCACTCCTATTCAACATAGTGTTGGAAGTTCTGGCTGGGGCAATCAGGCAAGACAAAGAAATCAAGGGTATTCAGTTAGGAAAAGAAGAAGTCAAATTGTCCCTGTTTGCAGATGATGTGATTGTATATTTAGAAAACCCCATTGTCTCAGCCCAAAATCTCCTTAAGCTGATAAGCAACTTCAGCAAAGTCTCAGGATACAAAATTAATGTGCAAAAATCACAAGCATTCTTATACACCAGTAACAGACAGAGAGCCAAATCATGAATGAACTTCCATTCACAATTGCTTCAAAGAGAATAAAATACCTAGGAATCCAACTTACAAGGGATGTAAAGGACCTCTTCAAGGAGAACTACAAACCACTGCTCAGTGAAATCAAAGAGGACACAAACAAATGGAAGAACATACCATGCTCATGGATAGGAAGAATCAATATCGTGAAAATGGCCATACTGCCCAAGGTAATTTATAGATTCAATGCCATCCCCATCAAGCTACCAATGACTTTCTTCACAGAATTGGAAAAGGCTGCTTTAAAGTTCATATGGAACCAAAAAAGAGCCCGCATCTCCAAGACAATCCTAAGCCAAAAGAACAAAGCTGGAGGCATCACACTACCTGACTTCAAACTATACTACAAGGCTACAGTAACCAAAACAGCATGGTACTGGTACCAACACAGAGATGTAGACCAATGGAACAGAACAGAGTCCTCAGAAATAATACCACACATCTACAGCCATCTGATCTTTGACAAACCCGAGAGAAACAAGAAATGGGGAAAGGATTCCCTATTTAATAATTGGTGCTGGGAAAATTGGCTAGCCATAAGTAGAAAGCTGAAACTGGATCCTTTCCTTACTCCTTATACGAAAATTAATTCAAGATGGATTAGAGACTTAAATGTTAGCCCTAATACCATAAAAACCCTAGAGGAAAACCTAGGTAGTACCATTCAGGACATAGGCATGGGCAAAGACTTCATGTCTAAAACACCAAAAGCAACAGCAGGAAAAGCCAAAATTGACAAATGGGATCTAATTAAACTAAAGAGCTTCTGCACAGCAAAAGAAACTACCATCAGAGTGAACAGGCAACCTACAGAATGGGAGAAAATTTTTGCAAACTACTCATCTGACAAAGGGCTAATATCCAGAACCTACAAAGAACTCAAACAAATTTACAAGAAAAAAACAAACAACCCCATCAAAAAGTGGGCAAAGGATATGAACAGACATTTCTCAAAAGAAGACATTCATACAGCCAACAGACACATGAAAAAATGGTCATCATCACTGGCCATCAGAGAAATGCAAATCAAAACCACAATGAGATACCATCTCACACCAGTTAGAATGGCAATCATTAAAAATTCAGGATGGCTCTGTATTTTTGAGCTGCTCTGTAAAAAAGCTACTTCTGACAGAGGTGTGATCAGTCTGCTAAAGCCTTAAAAAAAAAAATCCTAAATTTATATACATCTACTAACTGAAGCCACCAAGCAAAAGATAAATACAAAGTACACAAGAAACTGATAGATACCAATTCCATATTAATATTATCATGAGATTTATTCCATAGAAATTAGCATGAGTGGCTTATTTTAGGTACTTGACAATTCTCTGATGGAAATAAATAGAATGAATGAAATATATGAATGAATGGAATGAGAAAAAAATATAGCAGCAATACATCAAACTAACTTATATACAATTATTGACCTAGTATACCATTAACAGCACTTAAGAAGGGCCTCACTGAACTATAAATAAAATCTGGAGAAGAAAAACTAAAATGATTAAGGGAATTAATTGGACACAGGTGTTTTTGAAGTGGGTGCTAAGGGGAGAAAAGCATTCCCATGTATCTTCATCTTTAATGATGCATATGACACAAACTGACAAAAATAAGACTGTAATCAGTAGAATTTTGTTTCATCAATCCTAGGAAGAGGTACAAAGCTAAAGACATAGCAATTTTCAAAGGGAGCTCACTCAAGTTTGTGAATGGTATATCCACAGAAGTTATTCAGCTCAATGTCAAAATATGTTCTACCAAAAATCTTTTTTGAATTCATGGTTGAGAAGAGCTGCCTGAATGGCAGAACTGAACAGTGATCTAGCCAATATAACACTCTTCAGACTTCCAAAAAACAAAACAAAACAAAAAAGGACAATAGAGAAATTATGCATTCTCCAGATACTGGCAGGTCTTACTCTATTTCACAGTGAATTAATATATGTCAAGTGTTTAGAGGTACAAATAAATGCTATATGAGTCTTTATAATTAAAACGGTTAAAGGAGTAACTGAGGCAAAATCTTCATAAACCTCAAATTACCCTTTTTTTCCTAATTTTCTCTTCACAGAAGGCTCTTTTCTATTTTTCTGATTTTTTTTTATTGTATCACTTGAACTCACTACTTTTATTTCTGTCATCCTTGTCTAGTAATATCTTGAACAGTATTAAAGTAACCTTGATAAAAAGAAAAAAGAAAAGTCCCATAAAGTGTTATGGACTGAGACAATCACTCTTTGCTTAGAAATGAGTTGTGGTCTAATGTCTTTTAAAACATATAACTGTCTGGTTAAGGATGATTAATAATTAGAAAATTAATGAATTTTTCTTTGGTTGCCCTCTGAGTCCCCAGCTTTTAGTTTTGGCTATGTTTATGTTAGAGGATTTGCAAGGCAAATTTATTTTACCTGGGGACATGCTGAATAACATCAGATGTTGAACATTCATATATTAAAAGAGAATAACGTTTTTACCAGGAGTGGTGAAAAGGACAGATAAAAGAGTTGTCTCATATGCTACGGCCACTATTATATGTTTGAGAATAATAATGTCTAAGAAGACATTTTGTCATTTTGGTATAATTTTTGGATTATCAATTTTTTGGTTTATCAAGTGGTGTCTGACAGTTTTGTAGCAAGCTGGAATATTCTGCTTATGAACTGCTCTTACTTGAAACGAGAATGAATAGGTTCATTTTCCCTGTGGTATTTCTAGATATGAGAAAGGATGGCCTTGCATTATTATTAGACTCCAGGTTTAGTAAGTGTTTTCTTCTTAGAAAGTGTCTAATGCTGTAAAGTTACTGGTTGGTTTTGAAACTCCTACAAAAATGTAAAAGGACCTTGACTCTATGCAAATCCTAACACAGTGCTCAGAAGAAATACTTTATTCCATAGGGAATGCTCATTCATCTGAAATCTCTAGGTTTAAAGTATACAAAACCTGAAACAATCTTTCTGAGCAAAATGACTCTGCTTTTAAAAAAATCATCCTTTAAAAACATGTATAATTTTTTAAATTTTCAGCTTTATTTTACATTTTAAAAATTCATGTAAGAAAGAATGTGAGGTAATGTGACTAACAAACCTTCCAGATACTTACCTGAGTAGATAGAAATATATGTGAATATACAGTGAATATACATGAATACTTATGAATTATGTTTGTTTTATCTTCCTTTTCTAAAGATATCTTACTTAGTAAAAGCTGGTCTTTTATTTGAAGCAATGAAAGAAACAGATTTTCATTTCCTGAAACTTAACACATCTTTGTAACATTGAGGCTCTTCAAAAGTTTCTATTTCCCAAGCAACTGTGAATCCAAAATCTTGATTTTTTTTTTTTTTTTTTTTTTTTTTTTTGAGACGGAGTCTCACGCTGTTGCCCAGGCTGGAGTGCAGTGGCGCGATCTCGGCTCACTGCAAGCTCCGCCTCCTGGGTTCACGCCATTCTCCTGCCTCAGCCTCCTGAGTAGCTGGGACTACAGGCGCCCGCCACCGCGCCCGGCTAATTTTTTGTATTTTTAGTAGAGACGGGGTTTCACTGTGGTCTCGATCTCCTGACCTTGTGATCCGCCCACCTCGGCCTCCCAAAGTGCTGGGATTACAGGCTTGAGCCAGAAAATCTTGATTTTTATAAAAGAACTACAAGTGCAAACAAAATGAAACATGTATGTATTATGTATTCTTCAGTTGTAGTATTATACTCAAAAATGTATTTGTGCTACCCAATTTCTACATCAGTTAATATACTTCAACAATTAACAAAGATTGTCCAGCCTTACTCATTCATCTTTCTAACAGATGTTCTTAACATTGGTACCAATGCTACAATAAGACATGTTCTAAAATGTACAGAATTAGTCCCAAAAATGAGGAAAAAATGTAAATATAAGTTGTTATTGCATTAGCCTCAGTGAAAGCTAGTTTAACCTGTTAGTGTAACAGGTACAGCTCTTATTTTAACTGTTTTTTTTTCTAAAAATTATTAATAACTCTTCAGTCTCCACTGGTTAGATTCCAGTGTCAGGCCTGCTTAACTCTGACATTCTTTTTGAATTATCTGAATACATACACCCTTGGAGTTCTAGTCTAATCCTCAATGCATGGGGCATATGCACATTAGGATTCCTCAAGCATGTACTCAGAGTACAGCTACAGCACAGGAGATATTTTGCTTTAATGGCACTAGCTGCTGCTCTCATTGCTGCTCTTATATCCTCTTTGTAGTTTCTTTGTCTTTGCTATAGGCCCATTATCCACCAATGCCAAAATCTGCTCTAACTGCAAATGCTAGGAGAAAGGTTTACCTTTCTCCTGTAACAGTGAGCTGCAGGTTCCCAGTTACTCTTAAATTGGAAAAACATGTTTCTATTCTTTTTTTTCCCCCATTTTTTATTTTTTAGGTTGTAAATTTTTTTAATATACTTTAAGTTCTAGGGTACATGTGCACAATGTGCAAGTTTATTACATATGTATACATGTGCCATGTTGGTGTGCTGCACCCAATAACTCATCATTTACATTAGGTATATCTCCTAACGTTATCCCTCCCCCGCTCCCCACAATAGGACCCGGTGTGTGATGTTCCCCTTCCTGTGTCCAAGTGATCTCATTGTTCACTTCCCACCTATGAGTGAGAACATGCGGTATTTGGTTTTCTGCTCTTGCGATAGTTTGCTGAGAATGATGGTTTCCAGCTGCATCCATGTCCCTATAAAGGATACGAACTCATCCTTTTTCTTAATCCAGTCTGTCACTGATGGACATTTGGGTTGATTCCAAGTCTTTGCTATTGTGAATAGTGCTGCAATAAACATACGTGTGCATGTGTCTTTATAGTACCATGACTTACAATCCTTTGGGTATATCCCCAGTAATGGGATGGCTGGGTCATATGGTATTTCTAGTTCTAGATCTTTGAGGAATCGCCACACTGTTTTCCACAATGGTTAAACTAGTTTACACTCCCACCAACAGTGTAAAAGTGTTCCTATTTCTCCACATCTTCTCCAGCACCTGTTGTTTCTGATTTTTTAATGATTGCCATTCTAACTGGTGTGAGATGGTATCTCATTGTGGTTTTGATTTGCATTTCTCTGATGGCCAGTGATGATAAGCATTTTTTCATGTATCTGTTGGCTGTATGAATGCCTTCTTTTGAGAAGTATCTGTTCATAAACTTTGCCCACTTTTCAATGGGGTTGTTTGTTTTTTTTCTTGTAAATTTGATTGGGTTCTTTATAGGTTCTGGGTATTAGCCCTTTTTCAGATGAGTAGATTGCAAAAATTTTCTCCCATTCTGTGGGTTGCCTATTCACTCTGATGGTAGTTTCTTTTGCTGTGCAGAAGCTCTTTAGTTTAATTAGATCCCGTTTGTCAATTTTGGCTTTTGTTGCCATTGCTTTTGGTGTTTTAGACATGAAGTCCTTGCCCATGCCTATGTCCTGAATGGTATTACCTAGGTTTTCTTCTAGGGTTTTTATGGTTTTTGGTCCAACATTTAAGTGTCTAATCCATCTTGAATGAATTTTCATATACGGAGTAAGGAAAGGAACCAGTTTCAGCTTTCTACTTAGGGCTAGCCAATTTTCCCAGCACCATTTATTAAATAGGGAATTCTTTCCCCATTTCTTGTTTTTGTCAGGTTTGTCAAAGATCAGATGGCTGTAGATGTGTGGTATTATTTCTGAGGGCTCTGTTCTGTTCCATTGGTCTATATCTCTGTGTTGGTACCAGTACCATGCTGTTTTGGTTACTGTAGCCTTGTAGTATAGTTTTAAGTCAGTTAGCGTGATGCCTCCAGTTTTGCTCTTTTGGCTTAGGATTGTCTTGGCAATGCGGGGTCTTTTTTGGTTCCATATGAACTTTAAAGCAGCCTTTTCCAATTCTGTGAAGAAAGTCATTGGTAGCTTCAAGGGAATGGCATTGAATCTATAAATTACCTTGGGCAGTATGGCCATTTTCAGGATATTGATTCTTCCTATCCATGAGCATGGTATGTTCCTCCATTTGTTTGTGTCCTCTTTTATTTCACTGAGCAGTGGTTTGTAGTTCTCCTTGAAGAGGTCCTTTATATCCCTTGTAAGTTGGATTCCTAGGTATTTTATTCTCTTTGAAGCAATTGTGAATGGAAGTTCATTCATGATTTGGCTCTCTGTTTGTCTGTTACTGGTTTATAAGAATGCTTGTGATTTTTACACATTGATTTTGTATCCTGAGACTTTGCTGAAGTTGCTTATCAGCTTAAGGAGATTTGGGGCTGAGATAATGGGGTTTTCTAAATATACAATCATGTCATCTGCAAACAGAGACAATTTGACTTCTTCTTTTCCTAACTGAATACCCTTGATTTCTTTCTCTTGCCTGATTGCCCTAGCCAGAACTTCCAACACTATGTTGAATAGGAGTGGTGAGAGAGGGCATCCCTGTCTTGTGCCAGTTGTCAAAGGGAATGCTTCCAGTTTTCTCCCATTCAGTATGATATTGGCTGTGGGTTTGTCATAAATAGCTCTTATTATTTTGAGGTACGTTCCATCAATACTGAATTTATTGAGAGTTTTTAGCATGAAGGGCTGTTGAATTTTGTCAAAGGCCTTTTCTGCATCTACTGCAATAACCATGTGGTTTTTGTCTTTGGTTCTGTTTATATGCTGGATTACGTTTATTGATTTGCATATGTTGAACCAGCCTTGCATCCCAGGGATGAAGCCCACTTCATCATGGTGGATAAGCTTTTTGATGTGCTGCTGGATCCGGTTTGCCAGTATTTTATTGAGGAATTTTGCATCGATGTTCATCAGGGATATTGGTCTAAAATTCTCTTTTTTTGTTGTGTCTCTGCCAGGCTTTGGTATCAGGATGATGTTGGCCTCATAAAATGAGTTAGGGAGGATTCCCTCTTTTTCTATTGATTGGAATAGTTTCAGAAGGAATGGTACCAACTCTTCCTTGTACCTCTGGTAGAATTCGGCTGTGAGTCCGTCTGGTCCTGGACTTTTTTTGGTTGGTAGGCTATTAATTATTGCCTCAATTTCTGAGCCTGCTATTGGTCTATTCAGGGATTCAACTTCTTCCTGGTTTAGTCTTGGGAGAGTGTAAGTGTCCAGGAAGTTATCCATTTCTTCTAGGTTTTCTAGTTTATTTGTGTAGAGGTGTTTATAGTATTCTCTCATAGTAGTGTGTATTTCTGTGGGGTCGGTGGTGATATCCCCTTTATCATTTTTTACTGCATCTATTTGATTCTTCTCTCTTTTCTTCTTTATTAGTCTTGCTAGCAGTCTATCAATTTTGTTGATCTTTTCAAGTGGACTAAATGGTCCAATTAACAGACACAGACTGGCAAACTGGATAGAGTCAAGACCCATCAGTTTGCTGTATTCAAGAGACCCATCCCACATGCTGAGACACACATAGGCTCAAAATAAAGGGATGGAGGAAGATCTACCAAGCAAATGGAAAACAAAACAAAACAAAAAAGCAGGGGTTGCAATCCTAGTCTCTGATAAAACAGACTTTAAACCATCAAAGATCAAAAGAGACAAAGAAGGCCATTACATAATGGTAAGGGATAAACTCATCAGGAAGAGCTAACTATACTAAATATATATGCACCCAATACAGGAGCACCCAAATTCATAAAGCAAGTCCTTAGAGACTTACAAAGAGACTTAGACTCCCATACGATAATAATGGGAGACTTCAACACCCCACTGTCAACATTAGACAGATCGACGAGACAGAAAGTTAACAAGGATATCCAGGAATTGAACTCAACTCTGCACCAAGCGGACCTAATAGACTTCTACAGAACTCTCCATCTAAAATCAACAGAATATACATTCTTCTCAGCACCACATCACACTTATTCCAAAATTGACCACATAGCTAGAGGTAAAGCACCCTTCAACAAATGTAAAAGAACAGAAATTATAGCAAACTGTCTCTCAGACCACAGTGCAATCAAACTAGAACTCAGGACTAAGAAATTCAATCAAAACTGCACAACTACATGGAAACTGAAAAACCTGCTCCAGAATGACTACTGGGTACATAACAAAATGAAGGCAGAAATAAAGATGTTCTTTGAAACCAATGAGAACAAAGATACAACATACCAGAATCTCTGGGACACATTTAAAGCAGTGTGTAGAGCGAAATTTATAGCACTAAATGCCCACAAGAGAAAGCAGGAAAGATCTAAAATTGACACCCTAACATCACAATTAAAAGAATTAGAGAAGCAAGAGCAAACACATTCAAAAGCTAGCAGAAGGCAAGAAATAACTAAGATCAGAGCAGAACTGAAGGAGATAGAGACACAAAAACCCTCCAAAAAATCAATGAATCCAGGAGCTGGTTTTTTGAAAAGATGTTTCTATTCTTTAAAAAGAAGTTTATATTTTCAGTAAGGAAAAAAGTTTGCTTATAGAGCAAATCATCTATATTTCAGTTAGTCAATGATTTTCTCAACTTCTGTTGAGTAAAAATAAAATAGCTTTAAAAGGCAGGAGGGAACAGAGAAAGGAAAATGCAGTCAGCAAAGAGGTCCATTTCAAAGACTGGGATTCCATGAGACCCAAACAGGCACGCGTTCTACTTTCCTTATGGTCTCTCAATGTAAACGTCACTTTTAAGCAACTGAACAGAATAAAAAAGACCAAAAGTCCTTAGGTTCAGCTCTAAGAAGCCTTTAAATTTCTCACATTCACTGGGTATCAGTCATTTCAGTATAAAATTTCAATAAATTAAAACAATTGGATCACCTTCTAGTTTATTACTTTAGAGGAGTTATTTTGCAGACTGAATTTTAGTTGCATTAATAATCTTTATGCTCAGGTATGTGTCCTTACGAAAATTAGGAGAAAAATTCCAGTCTGCTGACTTTATCAAAGTATAACTTAATGTTTTTGGTGGGTGAAGCTCTTTATCTTCCCAAGTTCTTTAATGAAAGAACATATGCTCATGTTTAATGATTCTCATTATGGAAGCACTTTCTTGTAATGCTACATTCCAGAACCTGAAGTAGTCACCTGGAATATAGACCACACGAATTATAATGAAACCTATGCAATATACACAGGGGATATGAGTTGACCTGCGTCGGCACCAGGTCTTTAAAATGAGTTTTCCATTGCAGTATTTTAACAAGCAACTTTTTGCTGTAGTAAAATTATTTTAACATAAACTTTTTTCAAATTAAAATGATCAAGAGTTGTTAAAGAACAGTTACTGTGCTGTGTCAGTTCTTCTTTTTATCTGTTTTGAGGAAACATAATAAGATTTAATATGATTGCTGTCAATGGCATACTATAACTTAATCCATCCAATAATGTTGTCACTAACAGCCAACTTTGATAAAATAACATCAGGCAAAAAGACTATTCATGCCATGAATCCTCTTTGAAATGTGTCTTCAGCCCTAAGCTGAGGAGGTTGTTTCTAATGATCTTGACACTTCTCTTTGATGAATGAAACATTATCTAAGGCTTACGTTCCTATGGAATAGTCCGCATTGCCAGTATAGATAAGAATTTATTTGGTGAGACTGAATTTAGATACCAAGTTTATTTTGTATGTATAAATAATTGGTATAAGCCTTAGAAGCCAAAATGGATTACTAGGATTGGAAATGTTAGAGTATCTATATGTAAAATTGATGTACGTTTCTAATAGAGAATTTATTTTCCCAGGCCCATGATGCCTACTCACATTTGTATAGCAGTTCATACATTTCAAAGACCTCATAAGTTATTTTGTCTTCAAAAAAAAATTATGTGGACATACTAAGTCACTATAATTCTCCCATTTTTCAAATGATGAGTTAGGGGAAATGCCTTTCTTGGAATCCAAGCTTCTTATTTCCAATCTATCCCCCTGACTTGTGTCATACTCCCTGTAAAACCCCATATCTACAAAATGGTAAACTTGATTAGTTTGCTAGAGGACAAAATTGTCACAAAATGCTTATTGTGATAATTTTATTATATGTAGTATTCCTTAATTCTATATCAGAAACTGGCTCTGAAAACACACATACATACAACCTAAGATTTTACTAACAGTTAAGCGAAGTATATCGGCCTAAGTCAGAACAAGAGCTTCCTTAACAATACTATGTAATTCTGGGCTGCTTCATTGCTAGTCCATGGAAGGTAGATTGCCATAGTATCTCTCTGGCAGATAAAATTGTTTTTCAGTGTTTGAGCCTTGATGCCTAAAAAAGCACTGTTTTTGAGATTAATGGCAAAGTAGGTCAACTTCCTGAATTTCTTTACTCCTGACATGAGCCTGACTCCTGGTTTTTCTATTACAGGCTTAGGTCTAGTGAACCTTAAGCCATGCACTTACAGGAAAGCTTTTATGCACATCACAATAGTATGAGTTACTGCTGATGCAGCTGTCACTCTTATTCTTCTGAGTATTTCTTTCACTCTTCTGCTGATGCCATTATGAAAATTAGTGCTGGCACAGCCTTCAAGGCACTTAATATCCTCTCTTATTTATGTGGTTATCTTATTCTTAAAATTTTGTTTGCAAAGAAGGTATTAATTACATATGGAGGGGCAGAAACGCTATAGAGTTTCTACTCGTAGGTTTTCTGGATTTATATTGAGGTATCTCACAAACTAAAAAGCAAAAGCAATCAAATAGCAGAAAGTTTTTTAAATCTATATAACCTAAACACAAAAACACATCATGACCTGTAATCCCAGCACTTTGACAGGCTGTGGTAGGTGGATCACCTAAGGTCAGGAGTTTGAGAGCAGCCTGGCCAATATGGTGAAACCCCGTCTTTGCAAAAAATACAATACTTAGCCCAGCATGTTGGCTCACACCTGTAATCCCAGCTACTTGGGAGGCTGATGTACGAGAATCACTTGAATCTGGGAGGCAGAGATTGCATTGAGCCAAGATGGTGCCACTGCATTTCAGCCTGGGCCACAAAGTAAGACTCTGTCTCAAAAAAAAAAAAAAAAAAAAAAAAAAAAGGCCATCATATTAAGACTTGTTTCTTCTCATTATTAACTGTGTAATTAAATGTGATGGAGTTTATTGTTTCATTTTTTACTTTAATAGGATGAGTTTTCTGTGACACTGTAATTGTTCTGTCATTAGTTTTCATTTCTTAATTATTAAATATGGATTTAGAAGTAATCAAATCTTATATCTGACTAACCTCTAGGTTTTTATACTTCTAATGCATGGTCTGTGTTCAATTAAGAACAAAATCTCAGTTGTCTTATTTACACTCTGTGTTCATTTTCAATACCTCTAAAAAATATTTTCCAGAATTCCTATATTTACAGTGTAACTGATAAAATGATGAAGAAATATGAAAAGTCATTCAAAGACAAAATTTGGAATGAGGACACTGAAACTGAAGATATATTACCATGCTAAAATAATCAAAAGCTGTCAGTTTTCACCCCATCTAAAATTCTGTTGACTACTTTTAAATCTAAGATGTATTTTTCATAATGGTGAATAGAAAGAATTTTATCACAAGTATCTGAATGAGCTAAAAAAAGCAATACCTATGCATAACATGTCACTTGTAATAAGGACATCTTTTAATATTGAAACATAATAAAATTATAAATCAGTAATAATCCACAGCATAATAAAAATTAAATGAGAAATTTAAACAAAGTTGGTTGAAAGTCATCAAAAACCAAAAGATACTTTTGGAAGTGTTTCAGTAACTGTAAATATTTACATTTTAAAATTACACATTTTTAAAAGAATACTTTCAATAATATGACATTGTATTGCTGATTTTTCTTCAAAGTCATTTAAAGCATTGTTAATTTGAATGCCAAAATAAAACACTTCAATTAAGATATTAAAATTATGTTATACATCTATAAATACCTAGGCACATAAATCAAATAAACTTATCTTATACATTTGTGCAACTGAATTATTTTGCCTTCATAAAATATTGGTAAAATTGCATGAAAATAATTGAAACACGTTGATATGGTATTACTATCTTCACATTTTTGTTAAAGTAATTTCATTTTTTTTCTCAGCAGGAGTCAGTTAAATTTATGTTGGAGAAGTTATATGATGACTTACAGATGCTTTCATATTTTACCTTGGTTTACGTGTTCTTCAAATTATACTTGGAACAATAACAAACAAGTAGATAACTGCCTATTAATACTTTAGAACATCAAAAGGGAGCAGTATAAAATATTTTTGGAAGCAATCTATCCACTGACAGATGAATGGATAAAGAAAATGTGGTGTATACATGCAAGAGAATACCATTCTGCCTTTAAAAAAGAAGAAATTCTGCCATTCGTAACAACATGAGTGAACTTGGGACATCAGGCCAAGTGAGATAAAATAGACAAATACTACATAATTCCACTTGTATAAGGAATTTAAAATAGTCAAATTCACGGAAGCAGAGAATAAAACGGTGGTTGCCAGAGGCGTGGGGGAGGAGGAAACAAGGATGTATTAGACAAAGGGTACAAAGCTTCAGTCAATGCAAGATGAGTAAGTCCTAGAGATCTACTGTATAGCATAATGTGTATATTTAATAATTCTGTATCATACACCTGAAAACTTGCTGAAGGGCAGATTTCATGTTGTGTTCTTACCACCAAAAAACAATAAGTAAAGAAGACAGGAAGAAAATTTTAGAGGTGATGAATACGTTTATGGCATAAAACAAAAGATGACCATTTGTGTTATGAATGTACACTTATCTCCAAACTCATCAAGTTGCATACATTAAATATGTACAGCATTTTGTATGTCAATCTTGCGTCAATAAAGTGGTTTAAAAGAACATATATATGTGTGTATATATATGTATGTGTATATATGTATGTATATGTGTGTGTGTGTGTGTGTGTGTGTGTATATATATATAAAATCACCTATGCTATGTCAAAAATAAAATTTGAGCTTTTGGAAGTTGATAAGTATTGGTACATTGCAATTTTTACTTAATTTAATAGTACCACTTTAAATAAATTTAAAATTTTAATTTCAGAACAACATATATGTATCCTGGGTTCTATTTAATAATTACACTGTCGCTTATTGATCAGTGAAAGCTTATATAAAATGAAAAACTGATATAAAAGGACATATAGCAAAACTACACCCTCCTTCTACTTTTTCTTCTAGGATGCCCTATAATAGCACAGCTTAAGGCACAAAAACCTTTCTTCAAGTTCTGACATTCCCAAAGTATAGGTATAATATGAATAACTCTTCGTAAATAAAATTAATGACCTCTTATTAAGTCATTTAATCCTAAAATACATATATCTACAACGATAATACATCATATCTTTTAGATGGTTTTTGTGTTTTATCTCATCAATGAGATGTCAAGTCCTCATTTTTCTATGTTTGATATATTCTGTATATTTAAAATATTATTAACTACTCTTGACTTCTTTATTTTAAAGGACAATTTGCCTTTACTATAAAATACTACAATTGAAAATATTTCTATTTAGGTAAATTGTGGCATTTTGAAGCTAATGAATAGCAAATCAGATTATATAGTTCCTAATAAGTAAAAGATGACTCTTTAAGAATACTAACATTTAAATTTTTGATTACATTTTATCGATACATTTTCATGCATCAGTTGGTACCTTTAGCCATCTCTAATGATGATATAAGCCTAATGTAACACTAGATCAGCCTTTTACTAAAAGTTTCAAATAATTCAAGGGCACTTACCATGTTCCAGCCAGGATAGAGGTAGTCTGTACCAACAAATTCAAAGTAGTGAGCAAACCCTTCCTTCAGCCACACGTCTTCCCACCACACAGGCGTCACGAGGTCACCAAACCACTGCAGTAACAAAATTAATGGTCATCAAATAAAATGAAATCTATCCCCAAACTATTTTATCTAAACTTACATGTATTAAACTATGATTATTATAACTGGAATTAATTCCCCAATTGATTTTGTGATCTTAAACTGTATTGTGGCAAAACTGTATTGATTTATTTGACTACTTGGGTGACACTAGTTTTTTATACATGCTTTCAGAGAGGAACAAAAAAGAATAATCAATGAACACAAAAGAATATTTGACTTGGAGAAGAAAGGGCTCAGGAGAGAAAAACTGATGAGAACTGTCTTCAAATATGTGAAGACCTATTATATAGAAGAGGAAAGGCTTGTTTCCTGTGACCCTACAAGTGACAAACCAGGACTAATGAATGGAAATTAGCATGGGTAAATGTCTGCTGAAAATGCAGAAAACCCTCTAACAGACTGAGATGGCCAAAGATGGGAACATTCTGCCTTGAAAGGTAGTGAGCAGTTCATCACAGGAGGTATATAAGCATCACCCTCTAGTGGCAGAGGCAATTCAGAGAAGATATTTGCTGATTGATAAAACTAAGGGTTTTTGAGGTCCCTCACACTTGACTCTCCATGATTCTATTATAATAAGGATTTAGACCAAAAAAAATTCTCTAAGATGCCTTTATGAAAAATAATGTAATTTTAAAAGGTATTTTGATTAGATAATGATGTATTATTCCGAAACTTGCTTAGTTTAGGAAAACGTTAAGGAAATTCTTTTCTCATTAAAAAGCAAAAAATACATTATATGCCAGGAGCTAGCCTAAAGACAGGATTCAGTGAAGAAAAGTTATATAATGTTCCTCCTCATGCAGTTGACATTTTATTGTAGAGGCACGGGGGATGAGGGGAGGTAGACGATAAAAAAATAAATAAGCAAATGAACAACGCAATTTCAGATCCTAACAAAGTGCTACAGGAATGAGGGAGGAACTGCTTTACATTGTAAAACCAAAAACATTCTCTCTCAGCAAGTGACATTTGAGCTCAGACTTCAATGATAAGGGAGAGCCAGTCATGAGAAAGGCTTGGGAAGGAGAATTTCAGGGACATGTAATTAACCCTTAATGTGAAGACTCTATGTGGGAATGAGCTATTTAAGAAACAGAAGAAAGACCTCTGCGGCTGGAACATAGTGGACCAGGAGGAGGAAAGTGTGAAAGAGTCCAGAAAGGCAGACAAATACCAGATCATGTGTGGCTTTAGCAGCCACATTAACAACCTTGGCTGACAGTTTCAATAGTAACAGTAAAGTATCTATTCTTCAACAGAATCTCTCATTGAAATACAAATCAAATCAGCTCTCAGTATGTTGAGGACCACAAAGTAAATGTTTAACCTTTTAACAACTTTTTAAATAAAAAATGCATGTTTCTCCTGTAACTTGAAATCCTATCTTCAGAATTGTGACTACAAATTGGTGGGCAGGAAAGGTAACATAGAAATTAATTGGTTAATGACAATGGAAATTATTTCAAGTGTTTCTCCTAGCTTCTGGTTCATGACTCCATAGTAAGTGCCCTACAAATACTAAGCTACAACAAGAAAGTAACTTAGAATATGAAACAAATGAAATCCAGTTCTTCGAACAATTATACATTATCAGTGCACTTTCACTTCAACAGAACTATATATCTAACTTGTCATTTATAGGAGCATTCAAAAAGCAAACTGCTTTTGTCTCAAATAATTACAAGATATTCAGTCAAAACCATCCTCTTTAGTACAGACTAGGAGCACCAGACATCTCTGCAAAGGATCCCCTTAAGCCTGGGGTGAGAAACACACCTCAGAGATCTCGTCAGCAAGGCAGATACAAACATCTTACAGGTTCAGTGCAAAAAACTGACATTTAGGGGCCAGGCACGGTGGCTCATGTCTGTAATCCCAGCACTTTGGGAGGTTGAGGTGGGTGGATCACCTGAAATCAAGAAGTTCAAGACCAGCCTGGCCAAGATGGTGAAACCCCATCCCTACTAAAAATACAAAAATTAACTGGGCGTGGTGGTAGGCACTTGTAGTCCAGCTACTTGGGAAGCTGAGGCAGGAGAATCACTTGAACCTGGGAGGCGAAGATTGCAGTGAGCCAAGATTGCACCATTGCACTCCAACCTGGGTGGCAGAGTGAGACTCGGCCTCAAAAAAAAAAAAAAAAAAGCTGACATTTATGTAAACAGTCCTCTGGCTCGCATCACTTCATCATTAAGACGGTATTCATTTATTAGCATTTAACAGTTTACCTTTTTTCACTGACAGTGTTTTTCACATCACTCTTTTCTTCGTTTTTTCAGCTTTTAAAAAGCTGTGGGGTTTATAGTTTATTGAAATCACACTGTATCACAGTGAGATTTCTGGTGTTATAAGTTTAAAGCTATCCATAAATACTAGTAACCAGGACAGGTATCACTTTCTGTTGGCATGGACATCTATTTTCAGTGACTTTTTCCCACAAAAATTAAGATTCAAATAAGCACTGCGAAATCTCTCTAATGCCATCCATTCATTGTGAGAAAATGCATAAAATCAAAATGAAATTAATTTTATCTTAGCTTCACTACAAAGTTGGCTAATTTACATATGAATTTCTAAACATGCCAAGACAAAAAATATCAATCATTTGAGAACAAAGAGTCCACGGCTGAGTTAGTGAAAGACTTCCTAAGTGTCTATGTGGTGGGAAAAGGGGAATAACAAATTGATTTCAGCAAAAGCAAATTTTGACACGTACACAAAACTCAGCTGCATCTTGCAGCGATGCAATAAATCATTGCCATCACTGCACTTACCCTATATACACACTAATAATCACAAGAAAATACAGCAAGGTTGATAACTGACTAGATAGGGGCTCCAAAGAGGCTGCTGGGTGGCAGTGCCATCTCACTGCTCAACTAAATGGAATGACAGTTGCTTACTCAATACGATCAGGGTGTTTGTTTTTGTTTATCCTATGATTTAAGAAAAAAGACATATCTTCCAGAAAGAACTACACAGTGCTCCATATAAAATTAAAATTTATTTGGGAGGATAATAATTTAGCTCTTAATGTAGCTATTCAAAATCATTCTCAATAGCTTTTACATTATACTTACACCTGATTCTTTTTCTCATACCTGGTGACATATCTCATGAACAATGACCATGGTGACATCCAGCAAATAAGAAATAGATGAAACACTGGGATCCAGCAGTATTCTTTGTTCCACAAAAATACTTAGTCCCCAGTTCTCCATAGCAGCATACGGATGCTTAGGCACAGCTAAAAGATCTAGAAATAAAATAAAACAGTTCCAAAGGCTTTAACAAAGACACCAGATTCTGAATTTATGTGTTAAAATGTCCAGAAATCCTAATTATAAGGGATACTTGATTTGACTTAGTGATTTTTTTTTTTTGGCAAATTAAACTACCTGCCATTTCTACATCACAGCAGAAATATAGGCTATCACTGCAAATGCTGGTCATATGCATTCATCACAGTTCATTTTCAAGCCCAGTGCTATAGGTAGCTGGAAGTATCAGTGCCATTATTGATGGGCCCATCCTAATAAATTTTATAAGTCAAGGAAACCAAATGCAGCAGGAACCTACAGAGGCAAAGGCGTTGTGCCTTCTAATGAAAATATATTTGACTCAATGCAGTAAATACTATATTCTTACATTTACCTCAGTATTGTATAAGAGAAAACATTTTATATCTGGTTTAAAATGTGGTGTTATTTTTCTAATTGCTTAAATTCTAGTGTATTTTTTCAGTTATATTAAAAGAAAGATGTTACATGTAAATATATCTTACAGAGAAAGCTTTGCTAGTGGATATAATGGAAAAAAAACTAAAAACTATTGAGGGGACCCACAGACTCTGGTCTGGCTCTGTCATCAACTGGCTATGCAACATCAGTAAATCACTTAACTTCTTAAGACCACAATTCCCTCACCTATGAAATAAGGTCATTAGCCTTAATTATCTCTAAAATACCTTCTAGCTCCAAATATCTACAATTAGATGATTCTAAGATCTGTGCTTATTTTAAAAGGTCATAGAGGTATTATCAACTTCTGGTTATGGTGACACAAAGAGTTCATGCTTTGATGTACTCCCTCTGCTCCAGAGGCATAGTGATGATAAATAAAATATTAAAAGGGAAAACGAAAAAAACATCTCCAGGCTTAAAAATAAACCTCTCCCTGGACCAGAAATGGTACAGAAATGCAAAGTGGTGATTGCATGTGAAGCCACAGGCCTGCTGGGCACTGGCTCCAGCATCAGGCAGTGGCGGCTGGGAATTGGCTCTGGCAGATCCTTCCAGAGCCAAAAGGACCTAAGCCACGCTGACTACTTAATGCCAGGGATTGAGGTAGGGCACGCATGCTCATGAAAACAGGTTGAAAATAGCTGGCGCTCCTTGCTTCCTGGGAAAGTCAATAAGTGGCAGGGTAGAAATTTGAACCCAGCAGCCTGGTTCCAGCACCTGTGCTTTTAATCACAATGCCAAGCATAGTGTTTACAGTCTCTGACCCAGTAGTTCTACTTCTCCATATAGCCCTGTGGTAACTCCCTACGATGCAACAGAAAATTGTATAAGAATGTTCACTATAGTATTGTTTGTACAGGTGAAAAGGGAAAATTAAGTGCGTTTAAGCAAGGTAAAGGACAAAGAAACTGAGAAATAGGTATATAAAGGAGTATTACACAGCAATCAAAACAATTGATCTTACCACTAGATTCTAACACTACATACATCAACACGGACAATCTGAGAAAGAGAATATCGAGGAAATAAGTGAAGAGTAAAATGACGCTATAATAACATCCACTATTTAAAAACAAGTAGAATAACACCATGTCATGTAAATGGATACTCATACACGAACACATGCACAGAGACAGTAATGGCAAGAGGCACACACAAACACACATACAGCAATTATAAACATTAAAGTCATGATGGCTTAATGGAAGAAAGGAGGGGAAAAGGATGGAAGACAGTCACACAGTGAATTAAATAGTTATGTTTTTAATAAGAATATTTCACTGTTGGTGGTATGGGTGCTGATTATAATATTACTGATTCTTTTCCACATGCTTTAAATATTTCAAAATAAGAAAAAGAATAAAATAGTCAACAGTCTTATAATAAGGTTGATTTTTCTTTATTCCTGACTTTAAAAAATATCTTCTCAGCATTGGTTGTGGGTATTTGTTGTTGCTATTTCTGTTTGTTTGAGATGGAGTCTCGCTCTGTTGCCCAGGACAGAGTGCAGTGGCGCAATCTTGGCTCACTGCAACCTCCGCCTCCTGGGTTCAAGCGATTTTCCTGCCTCAGCCTCCCAAGTAGCTGGGATTACAGGCATGCGCCACCACGCCCAGCTAATTTTTGTATTTTTAGTAGAGACGGAGTTTCACCATATTGGCCAGGCTGGTCTTGAACTCCCGACCTCATGATCCAACCACCTCGGCCTCCCAAAGTGCTAGGATTACAGGCCTGAGCCATTGCACCTGGCCGGTTGTGGTCTTAAGTCTGAAATGTATATTAAAGTAAGTCAAATATGACCCCGTCTTCTGCTACATTTTAGACTAAGCATGAGGGCATAATAGCTATAACACGAAAAAAAGGGAAATATGAGGTAATAGTTGAAGAATTAAGAGTGCTGAGAGAGAGAAAAAATCTGATTGGGGAGGTTTTCAAAGAGATGGTACTTAAGTTGGACTTCAAAAGGTAAATAGGATATCAAAGGGCAGAAACACGTAATCTGCGCATTCACATATACAACAAATACTGATTGAGCATCTCCTTTGCTCAGTATAGACATGGTTTTGCCCTGTCCTGCAAGCTCGTTCCTCTCTGTCATCATGGTGCTTATATGCATGTGTGAGTGTGTGCAGGAGGTCAATTAACCAGTAATAAATGAATGAGAAAATTAGTAAATGATAAATGCTACAAAGACAATGTAACAGAGTAAGATATTGATTGATTGGTGGGGTAGGTGTGGTGTGGTCAAGGCAGCCCTCTCTAAGGTAGTCACATTTCATCTGAGATGTGGGTAATGGTAGAAACTAGCTTGTTTGAAATCGGAAGTGTATTCTAAGAGAGGACAACAAATGCAAAGGCCCTAAGGTGAAAATGAGACAAGTATGCTAGACAAAGAAGGTTGATGTGGCTGAAATATATAAAGCGAAGGAACACAGATCAGAGAACTGGTATGAATTGTAAGTTCATAAGCAATAGATATTCTTTTATATAAGATTTTACCTTAACACCTTGTCTAACTATGAACAAACCAGGTAACAGGACCACAGTGTGTCAACTTTGTCACCAGTAGATAGCAACAACAGTAGCAGATCTGGTGTCATTTACTTGTAGCAACATGTGACTAATAAACAAGCCTTCTGACCCAAGCTTGTGACAAAGTCGAGGCAATTCTGTAAGCTGTAGTCCTCCAGGAGCCAAGAGTAGTCGGTCGTCAAGGCTAAGCGAGCATATCAAGCCACACATTGGGATTTGGATTGGCTCAAATAGCACAGGAAGAAGACTCGACACATATGAGCCAGATGCAGTCTAGGAGTTTGGAATAAAGAGGAAGGTAGACTTGGGAGCATTTGTCAGAAAGCAAAAGCCTGACTAACAGCATAAGGAGATATGGTGTGGAAACAACTGGAGGCTGGTGATAAAGATATCAGGCACTGGTGACCTAAGCAGGCAGCTGGTTACATACTGGAATTGAGAGGTATGAGGTTACAAAAGTCAGGCCTGGGTAACAAGATCACAGATCAACCAAACAAGGACTCTTCAGCAAATGGAGCCAGAGTCAAATTAAAGTCATTAAAGAATAGAGTAAAACACAGATCAGTAGTAGAGGACGGCTTCTTATATATACACACAGGTTTTATAATAAATACGAGGAGCCATGATTATAGATGACAGAGTAGGGAAAAAATAAAGAAAACATTGTATGCTACTAACCTTATAACAGTGTATTGAAGAAACTTAGATTTTGTTGAAGCAACTATGGAGAAGTATTTTTAATTGTGGCTCTGTTCTATGTCTTCACAAGTTAAGGAATCTTATATGATAGGTTTATAATTTAAGAGCACTTACATCAAGTATATATCCACACAAACATCTGTACACAAATATTCATAAAAGCCTATTTCCAGTAGCTAAAAACTAGGAACAACTCAAATGTCCATCAATAGGTGAATAAAGTAAGTATGGTATATCCATGCAACAAAATACTACTCAGCAATAAAGAGAAATGAACTATGGTTACAGTCCACAACATGATTGAATCCCAAAATAGTTATGTGGAGTAAAAAAAGAAGAAAGCTCTATCTACTGTATGATTCATGCCATTTATGTAAAATTCCAGAAAATGCAAACTAATCTATAGTGTCAGAAAGCACATCAGAGGTTGCCTGGGGACAAAGATGGGAGGAGTTAGAAGATAGCGACGAGAAACTTTTGGGAGTGATGAATATGTTCATTATGGTGATAATTTCCTGTGTGTATACATGTGTTAAGGCACCAAATTGCATACTTTAAATATGGACAGTTTTCTTGTACATTACTGTACCTGAATGAAGCTATTAAAAAAAAAAAGAGCAAACTCAGTAACAAAAATACTCTTTTGTTTATTTAAGGCAGATAACATTAATTCACAATGAATTATTTTAATTTTTTCAAAAGAAATTTGTTACGAGACCATACTCATTAAAATGTATACCCATAACTCTTTCATATGCCTTGAAAACAGAAGAAAATTCAAATGTTTCAGAATCTAATTTACTTGGAAAGTCAAAGAAAATGCTTGATAAAAGTAGGCATAGTAGTCTGCTTCCAATTAAATAGTATAGTACAAAAAACTATAGACAGATATGAAATAATTCATATAATACTAGTGAATGTGATAACATAAATTAACATAAAAATCTGACTTGCTCTACTTGTTTGCCTCCTACTCACCCTCAATGCACTATAATTTGCCTTCTATTCTTAACACTATCCTGAAACAGCTCTGAATAACTAAATTCACAAACTCTCATGGACACTTCTCAGAATTCATCTTTTTTTGGCATTGCTGAGAATTATCATATGGTAGGCTAGCGTCTATAATAACAGAATATCCATGTTTTTCCTCCACTTCTCAGATTAGCTTTTCTTCTTGTTTTGTTCCGTTTTGTTTTTCATTTTCTTGCCACTCTCTGACTTTTGAAAATCAAAGTTTCCAGGATTTCCATCTGTGGCTTCTATGTTGCTTTGTTTTACTAACTGCTATGATTTAAATGTGTCCTCTCTGAAATTCATGCTGAAATGTAATCTCTATGGGTCTCTTCTGCCATCTGAAGACACAACATTCATCCCCTCTGGAGAATGTAGCAACAAAGAGTCATCTTGAAAGCAGAGAGTAGACCCTACCAGACAGCAAACTGGCCTGTGCCGTATCTTGGACTTCTCAGCCTCCAGGATTATAAGAAATAAATTTCTATTATTTGTAAATTACCCAGTCTCGGGTATTTGGTTATAGTAGCATAAATGGACTAAGACACTTACTCTGCTACTTATTTTCTTTGAGTGTTCTCATCCACTTTAACATCATCCATCACCACCCACATGCCCAGACTGCTCTCTTTGAGCACTAGATGAAAATATCTAAGTATCTTATAGTAGGCTGCTATTTGATAGGCCCCCAGTGTGCTGTGCCTCCTTGTGTAAGCCTCTCCTCTTTTAATCTGGTGTAATAGTACATACTAAAGGAAAGTTAAGAAAGCCTTGTATCTTTCTGTTTTGCCCTCTAGGGAAAGTCAGCCCTCATAAAATGAAATGGCCCATTGCCCTGAGAACATCATGCAGGGAGAAACCTCACAACTTTACAAAAGGTCCAAAGAATCCACATGAGGTCTGTTCAATAGTATATGCTAACTGAAATCCAGTCTCCAGCATTAGTGAAAGTGTTGCCTTATTACCCTTCTGATGCATAACCTTGTAAGCTAGAAATGTACTCTAATGTATTCCAGATTATTAAATAATCACTAACAAAAATGTGTACAATATCAGTTCTCTCCTGTCTGCCAGTCAGATTCTTATCTCACAGGTCATGATAGTCAGTCCAGAATAAGATGCTTTGCCCCTGCTTTGAGCTCTTCTAAGCCCTGGCTCCAGTGCGAAAGAGTCTGGTATCCTCCAGCTCAGATATTCTCCGCTACATGATCAAGCTCACACTCCGCACTCTAAGTGTGAGAAGAGTACAGGAGATGCTCTCTGATATGTGACCTCAGATAGTTATCAATTGTCCTACTTTCTCTCATACTTTCCTTTTGCCTAAGCCATACTACCTACAGTACTGACTTTTCCTGGCAATATTTCTTCACCAGCCAATTTCTGCCTTCTAGTTGTCCACACTCAAACTTATCAGTTCATTCTAGATTTGTCATCCATTTATTTAGCTAATTTGAGATTCATAACAAAGTCTGTAATAAGATCAGAACCTGAATGCCCCAGACTTCAACCTTAATCCTGAGGGAAAAGGGATAGAAAGTCCTGGAAGACAAGAGTTTTAATGCTGAAGAAATAAATATCCCAGCAATTCAGGAGCATCACCTCAGCAGCCAATCCCTCCATGCCTAGGCAGAAAACAGACCTGCTGCTGAGCCCCTAGTGTAGTCAGGGCATGTGGCATCTTCCTGAAAAGCAGCACTGGTCTCTGATTGGATGTAAGATATTTTTGCTCAGAAAATCTAAAGTGCCATACATTCATATTAGAAGTTGTGGTTTCAGAACAGAATAAATTCTATACATTTGTTCTTTCTGGTTTTCCTTGTACATGTAATGTACTTCTTTGAATCAGGCATTCATTCATTCATTCAATAAAGTTTGCTGAGTCCTTATTCTGTTCGAGCAGAGAAGGAGACTAACAAATGCTGCTGTGTCCAAGCTCATGTTCCAGTTTTGAGGGGTTGGGGGATGCAAGTAGGGCAGGGGGTCAAATAATACACAAATAGACAAATAGATAATACGAGACTGCAATTGGGACTATCATGAAAATTACACATAATATGTTAAAGAATAACAGAGTTGGAGGCAGAATACATTTGATCAAATGACCAGGAAAAGTTGAAGAAAATTAGTATCTAAGCTGAAACATCAACCCAATTCAGGAAGACAGGGCAGTTTTAATCTTAATAATTGCATTTGCAGTGCTAGCATAGTACCAAGCGCATGGCTAATGTTCAAAAGGTAATTGCAAAATAAATGAATAGCAAGTGATGTGATGGCAAGTCATGGTAAATATAGCTTACAACTAGTTTTGCCTGCGATCCTAAGCCACACAGATGTATAACCACTATCAACACCACCCAGGAAAGGGCCTTTGGTTCCACAGTTCTGGTCATGAATTCCACGGTTTCACTCTGCCATGTAAAGAACTCTGCGGCTCTTCTAAATCACCTCTCTACTCCTATGCAAAGTGTCACTTAGATGCATTCCCTTACGATTCACAGATGGGCTCTATGCATACTGATTCTTCCAACCCCAAACCATCTTGTGCTCAAATCTGCAGCCTTCTGACCTAACTCTTACTTCTGTGTCCCGCCCCACTTCACCCTTCGAATTTTACCTTCAATGTTATCACCAGGCTGTACTCTAATAGCATCTCAATCACAATCCAAGTTATTTTACCAGCTCTGCTCCTCAGATCTTATTGGCAGAAGGCAATGGATATAATGTTTAAAGCTGCAAGTTGTGGAGTCCATACTGGGTTTGGGATCCAAACCCACATTGTTTAACCTCTCTCAGCTTTCACTTTCTTATTGATAACATAGGGATATTAACAGTACCCGCTTTGCAAGTTGCTGTGAAGATTAAATGAGTTATACCATGTAAAGAACTTAGTCCTACATAGTAAGCAAGATAAATGTTATCACTATTTGAGATCTTTCCAGTCCTTTCCCACTCTGGGGAATCGAATGCATCGTAGGCCTCAGGAAAGAGAGGAGGAGGAGTCTTATCTTCAAACAAAGATGAAGTTTAGGTTAATATGTTCCATTATAGATTTTAATTTTCAAATTAAAATTTTATCTTGTGATTTAAAACAACATAGATCCTACTTAAGAATGAGCCAAAAAACATTATAGAATATGCCCATATTATCATCCAGGGACATTAATTTTAAAGGCATAGGTTAAAAAAAAAAGTTGTATTTTGATTATACCATGACTGGCTGTTGCTCAAGACTGTCTATACACCTTAGTGTTTCAGAATAAAAAATGGAACATCTTGCTCTGAAGATTAATATACAGGGCTAGTAAAAATATAAACTACATTTGAAATAGTAATAGTAATAAGACAAAATTTATAGAAGTAACCCATAACTAATATTTATAAAATGAGAACTACCATTCTTTTTCTTCCTTTCAAGGGTATATTCTCAAGATTTTTACTGATAAACCAGTTAGGTTCTGAATGACTCTTTTTCAGTTTGTTTGACAAAGAAGTTTAAACTTCGCTATCCTTAGATACATTTCTACCAAATTTAGGAGTCAGTCCTTCAAAGTTTTAAAGCAAAATACACTTTTCTCCTGATGGACTTTTATTTGGGCATCATTCATTTAAAACAGACTAGTTTCAGCTACACATTGTGGATTCTAACAGAACTTTCATCAGCACTACTTGTATTCAGAAGCTTAGCTTTCAAGTTCTCAAACTTCTAGCATTCTCCTGAATTAGCATTAGGCCATAATAGGCAGGCAGTGTTTTTGCGGATCCTCCTGTCACACATTCAAAAGATTTTTTTTTCATTTCAGCAATCAATTTTCCTCGACATTTACTGATTACTGTCAATTGCAATGGAGGAATACTTTACACGTGTTGCTTGATTTCCTTTTTTCCCTGAAAAAGGCTTTCTATGCCAAAGGATATACCCCATATGCACAGGGAACATTTGTCAGTTTCTCGCCCCTTTAATTTTTAAAATTAGTGCCACTTTGATTTTCACCATCATATTTTTTTGTTGTGCATCTAGTACTTTCAAAATCACAGTCTTTGCTTTAAGAAACATGATTAGGTATGAACACAGAAAAGACATTAAATGACCCCTTCTGCCCATCCACTGGTGATAGCCCAAGTTGACTAATACTTGTTATATAACAAAGATTTGCTGTTATCTCAGAGAATACAGGTTGAATGTAAGGTTCCTTCCTATTAAGGTTCCATTTACAGTGTATTTTCATTTATTCCAAAAACACTTGCTCATTACCTAATGCTGGCCAGACTGATCTAGGCTGGGCATATAAACATTGAACAATAAAGACACAGTCCCCTTAAATTTTCATGGAGCTTAAAAACCAATGGGGGATACAAACAAGTTAAAAAGTATATATATTATAGACACACATGATGGCAATTACAATGTAGTGCATATGCTACAATGAGTGCACAGTATAATGGCTGCAGCATAGAGCAGGGATTAGGAACATGAACTCGATTCTGCTACTTAATGGGGCACGTTACTGATCCTCTCTACCCATCATTTTCCTCACCTGTAAAATGAAGATGACTATAATTGCAAGTATTTTGCAGGATTACTGTAAGGACTATTGTTGAAACACAATTCTCAAGGGTCTCTCACATTTCTGTATATCTTATGAACACAGGCACTGACTGCTTTTTGTTCCACACTTTCTTTTTAAGGATGGTTTTGTATAGCAAAAACAGAGATAGTAGGCTCTCCAGAGCAAAAAGGTGGCATACATATTATCACTTTTTAAAGAACCACATTCCCTAGGGTCAGGTATAGAATCCACTGCATGTGCAGGTATCAGCTGGACCTATGTGTGTCACTCTTGAGAATTAG
This sequence comes from Macaca nemestrina, assembly GCF_043159975.1. NCBI lineage: Eukaryota > Metazoa > Chordata > Mammalia > Primates > Cercopithecidae > Macaca > Macaca nemestrina. The sequence goes on from NC_092134.1 coordinate 60,927,793, forward strand.
GGCTCTGGGAACTGGTACAAAAAATATGATACCAGCAGGACACAGTGGCTCATACATGTAATCCCAGCACACTGAGGAGCCAAGGAAACAGGATCACTTGATCCCAGGAGTTCAAGACGAGTCTGGGCAACATAGTCAGACACTGTTCCTACTAAAATAACAAATTAGCTGGGCATGGTGGTGCACGCCTGTAGTCCTAGCTACTTGGGAGGCTGAGGTTGGAGGATTGCTTGAACCCAGGAGGTCGAGGCTGCAGTGAGCTATAATGTTGTCATTGGACTCCAGCCTAGGCAACAGAGTGAGACCCTGCCTCTAAAAAAATAAAAAATGCTTATACTCTGGCTACTGCTGTAGCTAGAATAATAATGTCTTTTATTTCTAGTCCAAGAGTTTCATGACTTCTGCCAGCATTCATGAAACAGTGGCGGTCTGACTAGTTGATATTACAAGTAGGATAAGGTAAAATCTTAGACTCCTCACAGTTCTTGACAACTATACAAATTAATATAGGTAGCGTGCTTAGAACAGTACCTAGCAATTGTTAAGTTCTCAATAACTGTTAGTTATTGTGGATAAAAGATGTCCAGGTCCTCATTCCTGGAACCAGTGACTATATTAGGTTACTTGGCAAAGGGGAATTAAGGTTGCTAATCAGCTGAAATTAAGATAGGAAGAATATCCCAGATTATACAGGTGGACCCAATATCATCACAAGTGTCTTGAAAAGTGAAAGCGGGAGATGGGAAGAAAGTCAGTGTCAGATTGATGAAATGTTAGAAAGACTCTACCAGGCATTCTGCTTTGAAGACAGAAGTGGACCATGAGCTGAGGAATGCAGTCTCTAAAAGCTGGAAGAGTTCCAAAAATGTAGAAGATTTTCCCCTAAAGTCTCCAGTGAGAGTAGTGTCAGAATTTCAGCCTTCATAATTGTAAGATAATAAATTTGTGTTGTGTTAAGCCACTAATTAGGTGCTAATTTATTATCGCATCAATAGGAAATGAAGTTAACCATTATCATCATCATTACCTTTATTATTATTACCATTACTCTGTAAAAGAAGTCTCTAATATTGACAGAAAAATGAGAAGGCTTCCTTAGAGAATGCCAATTATGGGATCTGTTGAGTGAACAGTGGGTAGCCAGAGGGGAAATATATTTCAGGTTAAGGAAGTAGCATAGGCAAAGAAGAGACAATACAGTACCTTCAGTAATCAAAAAAACCGGATCAATATGACTGAAGCATATACTGACAAATCCTGCTTTGGACATGCTGAGTTTGAGTTACCCCTAGAACATCCAAATAGAGATATCTACTAAGAGGCTGAATGTAGAAGTCTGATGCATTGGGGAGAGGCTGGGGTGGGGGAAAAGATTTAAGAAGTCATCAGCACATAGATGAGAGGAGCCCATGACCAATGCTGAGTAGAGAAGAGGGCTAAGACAGATGTCTGAGGAGCACTAAGATTTAAGAGAGGCAGAGGACGAAGGCAACTGGGGTAGGGCCCACAAAGTATACTGACAAGATGCTGTCATGAAAGGGGGAAAGAAAATCAGGGAAGTGTGACATCGCATCATTCAAGAGTAGTGATCCATCCACAGGGGAGGGAGGACTTGACAGTGTCTATGACTATCTTAGGTATATTTATAATACACAGGCAATATATAATCAAGTAGTTGAATTTTAATTAACAATTTCAAAGAATACTAGTTTCTCATTCAATATTGTTTTCAGCAGATTTCCCAAATAAATTGTAAAATATTTTACACAGATCTAACTCCAGATCTAATCCCATATATTAGCACCATCACCTGAAGGGAGGGAAAAACCAGTGCTGTTAGGGGTTCTCATAATTAGCTCTTTAATGAGTGTCAGTTGCTGAGCGGGCCCATCCCACAGCATGGAACTCAGGACTCTCTCCTGTTTTCAAAGTCTGAGGTAGGTGGAAATCAATTTAGCGGTTTGAATAGCTCTTTGACACTCTTTAATTGACAGATTCACATTTCCAGTAGAAGGGAGTAGGAAAACAATACTATTTATAAATGAGCATTCTTAACTCTTGAAATTTGCAGTTGTCAGTAAAATGTATTTCCAAATTCTTATGTACTTTAGACAGTGTGAGTACAAAGTGGTTACCTCTGAAAGAAATTATTTATGTAGGCTTGGTAAAGTGAAAACAAAGATGTATTGTGCCTTAAGGCCAGTTCCTCTTAGCATAAGCTGTACTAGTAGTTCACACAACATTCAATAAAAAACGCAAACATATAATCCAAAGGAACCAAATGTTCGGTTCTTAGTCTAAAACTGTACAGCATTAATTTCAAACAAAATCAAATACTTGTTGAAGCCCCTGAGGGGAAAAAAAAAAAACACTGATACCCAAAGTTTGCTTAATTTTTTAAAAATCACTTATTGCAGTGCATAGTATTACCTAATATTAACTGGCATCTAAACAATGAATGGATTATCAGAGAGCTAGTTGTATAAACAGGAGATACTGAAATTCACTGTGAATTTTATAGGTTCCTAGGAACAACTGAGAGTGCTTGGCGTAATGAGGGCAGAGAAAAGAGAAGAACAGATCATTTAAAAACAGCACAATTATACAAATGGAAAATATGATGACATGGTGTTACTTTACTACATTTTAACACTAAGATGAAGCTAATTTGCCTTTAGGGGAACTAAAAATAGAACCTTATCAATTTAGTCCTTGGCCTGCATAGTACTGAAAGACTTTATCTTTTTTATATCCAAACCTATAGACTTTCCATTTGAAATACCATCACGTCATTCAATGTCATGAAGAAAAATGAATGCCATGTCCCATTCAGGTTGAATTATGTATCAGCTGGGAGGCATTGATCAAAATATGAGCCATGTCTTTCATTACTGAAGGTACCTAATGCTTTGTTATAAATATCTTCTTGAGAGTATAAAAAACTGCCTTTTCCAAATTTTTTCACAGAAGAATTTCTGAGAGCTTCTATTCAATGATTTTTTTCAAGACCCATTACTAGTGTTCCAAATATTCCCTAGTTCAATTTACATTAGATCAAGAAATGAAATACAGAAAGAACTAATAATGAGGCAGAGATTGAACTGAACCCTTTACCTCTCCAAGCTCCAGTATCTAATGTGAATCACTAAATTATATTCCTAAATTGTATTTTATAAGGAGGAAAACACTTTGTGCCCATAACGGGAAAATGCTGAGAAAAGATTTTTTTTTTTTTTGTACTCATCATAAAAATGTTTCTCCTAATGTAAATACTCAGGGAATTGACATAATAGAAAATTGCCAGGAGCCATTTTCCTAACACCACAGTTAATAGAGCATGAGGGTTCTTTAGCTCAAAACGACATGTAACTGATCACTACACTTGCAACAGGAGACTACCATGATGAAAATGATAACACCCACCTCATTATTTGTTTTTTCTTGTCCTCCTAATATACTATGCAAATCTTTTATTTGTATACTTGGCATCTATTTGAATAGTCATTAAAATGAAAGCCAGGACTCTAATATAAACATAACATGAAGTGCTGTATTAAAATGCAGAGGTCCAAGAGTGCAAAAGCATCTGCTCATGTTTTGCAGTAGCATTTGGAATATTTCAGTCCTGGATGGGGATGGAACCCTTACAGCCTGGCCACCTTTCCCCGCTTCTAGCCTGGACAGGGAATACCCCAAAATGAATGTGATGAAAGCTAACAAACTCAAGGAACATATGTCCAACTCTCTGAGTCTCTGTGTGTGTGTGGGGGGGGGGGGGGTGGGTATAATTACATATTATATTTATATAATATTTCTATTATATAAATATTTATACTGAGTATATATGAGTGTATATACTGCATAATAATATTACATATATACACATCAGAATTCAGAATATATGTGTGTGAGTATATACATATATATATAGGAGATACACATGTAAGATTAAGATTAGCCAAATTTTGGTAAACTAGTTGAATTTTATGAGTCTATGATTCTAAATTCATACTGAAAGTAGACTCCTCTGTATCTAGTCCTACATAACTCCAGGCAGACGGAAAGATTAAAACCAAGCTATACTTATAGGTTCTGTCCCAATGGGTCCAATTTAATAATAACAGCAAATAGTACTTTTTAAAAATCATTTGTAAAGTCTCCAAATTATAAATACAATACCTCTAACTTTTATTTCTGACACTTCTAACATCTCAGACTGTTTTAAACCTGACATACTGATCTCTACCACCCTAAAGGGGTCTAATAAATTGTTGACTACTAGGTAAGTTTTCATATTTAATGTAATTGCCATCCCCAGCACTTCCATTTGTTACTGGAAACATAAATCCATCCATTAAAGATTCTGCACTTAATTACAAATAAGTATAATGATATTTCAGGAAAAAAACATTTCTACAGAAGATATAACATTATAAAACACATTAAATAACCAAAAGTTATAAATTTACCTTTACAAAAAAAACTTTCAAAATTTTCAGCCTTGACTTATAAAATTATTTTTAAAGTTTACAACTACTAAACACTTGTATAAAGTATGCAGATTTTTGCACCAAATAACCAGTTGGTTATTATTATACTACAAAGATATGCCACATTTTCAGATCACATATAACATTTTTTTTAATGGCAAAGAGTACCTGAAAAAGTTTTTACAAAATTTTCTATGCTGATCATCTATTGATAAGATTTAGCACTTGGAAATATCAGAAATATTAAGCCTGAGAACATCAAAGTCATTAAGTTTCTAAATTTGAGATCACCATTGATTCTGAGACTTTATTAAACAGTCATCTCTCCCTTCTTCCTTCCTGACCTTCTTATCCTATATTACTGAGTCTTAGACTAAAGGTGTAAAATACTGTGTTCAATGAATCATAAAGCGTTCTCGATGTTCTGGGAAGCCTAAGATCCATGAAGAGAAATGGCAGGAGGCAAGTTAGGATGGAAGCAAATAAATCTTGAAGGATATTGTATAGCTTTATGGGTTTTTACTTAAATAGTGCAGGACCATGAACAATTTGTGTTTAGGGAGAAAACTATCACACTCTAGCCTTGTTACTCCAAGGTGTGGTTCATGAATCAGCAGCATTGGCATCACCTGAGAATTTGTTAGAGCTGAAGAATCTCAGAACCTGCTCCAGACTAACTGAATGAGAATATGCATTTTAACAAGATCCTCAGACTACTTATATTTACATTAAAGTTTGAGAATCACAGACTTAGAGTAAGACTTCCATGATGGGGTCCTTTCCTGTGAGGTTGCTTAAGACTATCCATGAAGATTGGAGAGTAAAATACAATGTTTATTTATATTTATTTTTGCCTGGTACAATAAGAAATAGATTAAGCTTTTTTCAGTATTCAACATAAGATATTCTCTTTTGTTTATGTAGCAAGGTCCATGAACAGGTTTTAGTGGTTCTATAGATGTCATAATAGCACTGCCTTTCTCATTCATTCACTTTCAAGGGAAAAGGGCACGTGACAGCACCTGAGCACCAACTTAAATCAATTTATAAATTATATTTTCTAGTTTAAACAATCTTCACAAAATAAATAGATAGCTTAAAAAGATTCCTGAAAAAAATATTATATTGGCATTAACATTTATAAATGTTTAGATCCCTCAACCATTATACTCCATTTTATCCCATTTTTATTATAAGTTAAAAACAAAGAGTTAATTACATATTTTAAAAAACATTATCAACAAGCATACTTGCACTATTGATTTATATTACCCTTACAATGAACCTTACTCTAAATGCATATGTGCCTTGAAATTTAGCTATTGAAAATCATAAGTGTACTACTTCAAAAGTAGATAAATTCAGCTAAGTCAGAATAAATGTACTCAAAAACATCTGGTATAGTACAAAATTGAAAATGAAAAGGAGACTGTGACAAAAGGTATAAATTCTTGGAAGCTTTATGACACTGCCCATCACCTGAGAAACCCAAATACTTATCCCGGTCAACTTAGGAGAACTTGTGCACCCACAGGTTTAACACAGCATGGTAGCTGCCAAGGCTTATGGTTTGCACCCTCCGAATCAGTGGTCTGAGCTGTACCTGGGCCCCTTTGAGCCACAGCTGGAAATGGAGCAGCTGGGATGCAGGAAGCAGTGTCCCAAGGCTGCTCAGGGCAACAGGGCTCTGGGCCTGACTCAGGAAGCCATTCTGTCCTCCTAGGCCTTAGGGCCTGTGATGGGAGGGGCTGCTTCTTAGGTCTCTAAAATACTTTCAAGGCCTTTTTCCCATTGTTTTCTCTATTAGCACTTGCTTTCTTTTTAGTTATGCAAATTTCTCTAGTAAGTGGTTGCTCAGCAGTCAGCTTGAATTTTTCCCCTGAAAATGGGCTTTTCTTTTCTACCACAGAGCCAGGCTGCAAATTTTCCAAAATTTACACTCTACTTCTCTTTTAAATACAAATTCCAACTTATTTCCTTGTTCCCACATCTGCGCTAGGCTGTTAGAAGCAGCCATGTCACATCTTGAATACTGCTGCTTAGAAACTTCTTTTGCCAGATACCCTAGGTAATCACTCTCAAGTTCAAACTTCCACATATCCCTAGGGCATTTACACAATCCAGCCAAGTTCTTTGCTTAGGCAAAACATGAGTGACCTTTGATCCAGCTCCTAATAAGTCTGTCATTTCCATCTGAGACCTCATCAGTCTGGATTTTACTGTTCCTATCACTATCAGCATTTTAGTCACAATTATTTAACCAGTCTCTTAAAAATTCCATACTTTTCTTCATCTTCCTGTCTTCTTCTGAGCCCTCCAAACTTTTCAAATCTCTGCCCATTACTCAGTTCAAAAGTTGTTTCCATATTTGTCTGTATCTTTATAGCAATGCCCCACTGCTCAGTACTAATGATCTGTGTTCTCACATTGCTATAAAGAAATATTCAAGACTGGGTAATTTATAAAGAAAATAAGTTTAATTGGCTCATGGTTTCACAGGCTGTACAGGAATCATGATGCTGACCTCTGCTTGACTTCTCAGGTAGCCTCAGGAAACTTACAATCATGGCAAAGGGGGAGTAGGCATGTCACATGGCCAGAGCAAGAGCAAGAGAGTGAAGTGGGAGGGGGCTCATGATTTTAAATGACCAGATCTCATGGGAACTCACTATTGTGAAGACAGTATCAAGAGGCTGGTACTAAATCATCCATGAGAAGTCCATCCCCATGATCTAATCACCTCCCATCAGGTCCCATGTTCAACAGTGGGAATTAGATTTCAATATGAGATTTTGGCAGGGACACACATCCAAACTATATTATCCATATATGACAACCCATAGCTAACATTATACTCAATAGCAATAATTTAAAAGCCTTTCCTCTGAAATCTAGAACAAGACAAGGATGCCCACACTCGTCACTTCTCGTAAACATAGTCCTGGAAGCCCTAGCTAAAGCAATTACTCAAGAGAAGAAATAAAAATCATCCAAACCAGAAAAGAAGTTCAACCGTTCTTATTTGCCAATGACATGATCTTACATATTGAAAACCTTAAAGACTCCACCAAAAAAATACTGGAGCTAATAAATGAATTCAGCAAAGTTGTAGGATACAAAATTATACATAGAAATCAGTGGTGTTTCTATATACTAACAAGAAACCATCAAAAAAATCAAATAAACTATCCTGGTTACAGTATCTACAAAAAAAAAAAAATACTTGGGAATAAATATAACCAACAAGGCAGAATACCTATACCATGAAAACTAAAAAACACTGACAAAAGAAATAGAAATCACACCTGTAATGCCAGCACTTTGGGAGGTCAATGCGGGCAGATCACTTGAGGCCAGGAGTTTGAGACCAGCCTGGCCAACATGGTGAAACCCCGTCTCTACTAAAAATACAAAAATTAGCTGGGCATGCTGGCACAGGCCTGTAGTCCCAGCTACTTGGGAGGCTGAGGCAGGAGAATCGCTTCAACCCAGAAGGCAGAGGTTTCAGTGAGCTAAGATTGCACCACTGTGCTGAGCCTGGGCAACACAGCAAGATGCCATCTCAAAAAAAAAAGAAAAAGATAAAAGAGAAGAAAGAAAAGAAAAAGACACAAATAAATGGAAAGATATCAGTATTTATGTATTGAAATAATTAATATTGTTAAAATATTGATAAATTACCCAAAGCAATCTATATATTCAACATAATTCCTGTCAAATGACTTTTTTGCAGAAACAGAAAAAAAAAATGCCTAAAATTTATATGAAACCATAAAAGAGCCCAATACCCAAACCAATTTTGAACAACAACAACAACAAAACCAGAGGCATAACACTGCCATAATTGAAAATCTACTACAAAGCCATAGAAATAAAAACACCACAGTGCTGGCATAAAAACAGACACATAGACGAATAGAACAAAATTGGGAGCCCAGAAATAAATCCTTGCATTTTTGGTCAATTGACTTTTGACAAATGTGCCAAGAACACACAATAGAGGAAGGACAGTCCCTTCAATAATTGCTGCTGGAAAAGCTAAATATCCACAAGCAGAATAATGAAATTAGACCTGGATCTCATACCATATACACAAGACAATGCAAAATGGGTTAAAGATGTAAACATAAGATCTGAAACTATAAAACCACTAGAAGAAAACAGGAGAAACGCTCGATGGTACTGCTTTGGGCAATGATTTTTTTTTGGATACAATCTCAAAAGCACAGGCAACAAAAACCAAAAATAAACAAATCAGATTATATCAAACTAACATACTTCTGTGCAGCAAAGGAAACAATCAAAGTAAAGAATGGGAGAAAATATTGGCAAACTATATACATGATAAAGGGTTAATATAAGAAAGTTATAAGAAAATCAAACAACTCAATGATGAAAATAAATAATTTGATTTTGAAATGAGCAAACCACTGCAATAGACAGTTCTCCAAAGAAGACATACAAATGGCCAACAAGTATATGACAAAAATGTCAACATCACTAATTATCAGGAAAATACAAATGAGAACCACAACAAGTTATCACTTCATGCCTGTTAGAATGGCTACTACAGAAAAAACAAAAGATACTAAGTGCTGGAGAGGATAAGAAGAAAAGGGAATCCTTGCACACATTCCCTTGATGGGAATGTAAATTATTACAGCCATTGTGAAAAACAGTGTATAAGTTCCTAAAAAAATTAAAAATAGAATTATCATATGATCCAGCAGTCCCACTTATGGATATTTCTCCAAAGAGTACAAAATTTCAGTCAGATAGGAGGAATAAGTTCAAGTTGTACAACATGGTGACTATGGTTAATAGCAATGTACTATATTCTTGACAATTGGTAAGAGAGTAATAAGTATGTGAGGTAGGTAATGTATATGTTAATTAGTTTGATTTAGCCATTCCACAATGTACGCGTATTTCAAAACATCATGTTGTACATGTTAAGTATATACAATTTTTATTTATCAATTATAATGGTTAATTAATAAATTTTAAAAATTAATGCTTGGTGTTCACTTCCAGAGATTCTTAATTTTTCTAAGGTATGACCTAGGCCTCTTCATTTGTCAAATGGCCCAAAAGTGAAATGAAGGTTGAAAATCACTGCTTTAGATGGAAGGAGAATAGAAACAGATATTGTAGTAGTCTAAGTAAGAAATAATAGAATCCTATGTAAAATATAGAGGCATTTCAGAGGTGGAAACAGGCAGGACTTGGTAATTAACTAAATATTAAATTCAGATGAGAAACTCACCAAAGAAGCATAGACCATGCTACCTAACTGAATGAATGGGGAAATGAAAAGAATCATGGTATTCCATTAACCAAGATTGTGAATCCAGGGAACTAGAAGGGGAAAAGTGAGGAAGGGGAGGGAAAATAAGTGGAGAAAAAGAAGGTAATATTTTCATGTTACAGAATAGAACAAAGCATGTTTTTGTTATGTTAACTTCAAAAATTCCATTTATTGCTAGTAAAGGAAAAGTAATAACAAAAGTTCCTTCCCATAACACCATGTCTGTCTTTAAAATCTTTCAAATAGTTAAATCCTGGGCTGCCTAGCTTCAGAGACCATATTTGCAATCTCAACTTTATGCTGCATCCTGTTCTATTTTTATGTTAATGGAAAAGGGGCTCAAAGGATCAACAATAAATCAAAAATAGTAGGGATTTGCACCCAGAGCTACGAGATACTGAAAAGATCATGCCTAAGCTGTCTATCCTTCTATTACTAATAATGCAGTCTAAACTAAAGTCTATTGTTTTAAAAAGCTTTTTAAAGGAAAAAAAAATAGTAGAGGCAGTGAGTATGAAATGCCAGAAAAAAAATTCAAAAATCAGATCACATGCATTTCTGCTATTACCTAGGTAAATATTAAATAAGCAACATTTACAGTTTTATTAAGGATTAACACGGTTGATTTCCACAAATATTCAATTCCTTGTCACAGCATTGTAGTATAAAAGGCAAGAGTCTGTGTCAACTTGCTCTAAATTTCTTTGCTTTAGTGCCCATGAGTTTATATAAAAATTTAATTAGATCTCTATTTCAAACATAAACTTTTTGGCTACTGAAAGCCTGCATTCTTTAGAATGGTATATTATCTGGTGTCAATGAAAAACATCAAAATGTGCTCCGCCATAAACCAACACGCCCCTTAACAAGAACTAGTAATCTTAAACCTTAGAGGAAAAGAGGAAGCTGGATAAGATGCAAACCATGCTCTGTTGACATTTTCAAATTAAGAAAATATATATGGCACAGTACTGACTGCGACAATATACAAATGTTTCATTTCCACTCTGACTGAATATAACAGCAGGTGGTAAAGTGGCATTACAAGCCAGTCACTTACACTTTAAGCCCAAAGGCAAAGTGATCCATTATTTTTGCAGAGTTAGCTTAAGTTATTCCTCTTCCACACATACAAAAAAAAAAAAAAAAAAAAAAAAGGAAAAACAAAAATTTCCATTACCTCCAAAGGCAAACAAAATGACTAGTGATAATATGTCTCCTTTTCTTTCTTTCTTTCTTTTTTTTTTCCTAAATTGCTTTCTGTAATGCTGTGGTTGAAATCATTGGGCTAACCTGTAATAGCATTTTACATATTCTAAGACACTTTAGAGATAGTAAGTTGTAATTCTTAATGTCATAATTCACAATATAAAACATAATGGACACAACTTTGAAAAATAGTTCTAAAATAGTCAAATGAATTAGGTGTTAATACTTAACCTTCAAATAATTTTTCTAGAACACTACTAACATAAGTTTACCAATAAATTAACTAAAGTATATTAACTGTTTAACACTGATACTAAATAAAACCAATGCTTATTTGTCAAACAATGGTTACATAGTATGTTTTTCAGTTGAAGTAGATTTGTTTTATCATGAATTCATAGTGGTTTTATTTGTTAAACTAAATAGAGCTTTATTGCTAGCCCAAATGAAGCCATTACACAATTTACAAAAAGCCACCTCTTACGCAAGGCAATGTAATACCATCAACCAGAAAACAGTCTGAATAAATGCACAAATCTATGATGGCAACAAACGTGAATGGCAGCCTTCTAGAGTTATGCAGTGCACAACTTTGTTAGGTTGTGTCAACAGAATTAGCAAGAAATGTTTCCTAATCCATAAAGCACAGAAATATAATGCATTCTGCAAGGAGATAGTGAAGGCTTTCAAAATAACAAATACACTTGTAAAGAGATGACTTATGAAACACCATTTTTGATCAAAGGACCTAGTAATCATTAAGAACATGATGGGAAATCAGCTACTTTTTTCTTTACAGAGGATATAGCAAGAAACAAATGGACTTAAGTTAGAAGTGTTACAGTTATAAATTTTTTCTGACAAGAGAGCTATTGAACATTCAGGTAATGTGCCAAGAAAGGCTCTTTACTGAGCATGGTTCTCAGCTGTGCTGTACCTTAGAATAAATTGAGAACCTTTTAGAAATACTGATGTCTGGGCCCCACTCCAGATCAATTCTCTCTGAGTCTCTAGGGGTGCGGTTCAAGCACCAATCTTTTTTGAATATTCTCCAAATAATGTCTAACGTCCAGCCAGGGTTTAAAACATCAGACTTAGAAGGTGATTTTAAAAATCATATTCCTACCTGAAATAGACTAAGATGGTGGTTCTCAAACATGAGTATGTATCAGAGTCACCATCAGGGTTTCATAAAACAGACTGCTTGATTTCGTAGTTGCTAATGCTTTTGGTTAAGAATCATACATGAAGAACCACTCTTCTAGAACCTTACTACTCAAAATATTGCCCTGGAATGGCAACACTGACATCACTAAGAGCCTGTTAGAAATGCATAATTGGGCCCCACCCATCACTGAGTTGATATTTGGATTTTAACAAGGTCCCCAAGTGATTGACATGTAAATTAAAATTTGAGAAGCACTGGTCTAGGGCACGGACCAATTAAAAAGTCTACTGAGACAAGGAGAAATACAAATGGGGATGAAATAGAATAGAGACCTGTAAATAACTGGGGAGCTCATATTCTAAAACCTTCATCCCTAAACAACCAGTGCCCACGTGGGAATGCAGCCCCAGTGTTGCCACATACTCTAATATTTCAGGAAAGCCAGGGGGAGAAAAGCAAGCAAGCAAGCTAGTAATCTGGATTTTTATGTGAAATCTCCCAACTGTAAAATATTGGCAATTAATTCAAAGGCTTCATAACACCTTTAAGACCAAATAAAATCTATCCATGTGCCATATTAGGCCTAGAGTTTGTCTGTTTGTAACGTCTGATCTAGAGTCAATCATAAATTGAGTTGGAAATAAATCAGTGGAATTCCTTTAAAAGTTTAAGATGAATGATATATTTGGTAACAGTTAATTATTTTCCATAGGGCACATTTCTACCTAACATGAACTCAGCAAAGCAATAGAAATAAATGCTAGGGCAGCTTTGAAATACAAGTTATGGATGAAAGAATATCCAGCTATGAGGTAGGAAGCAAGAGAGGTTGCGGAAATGGGTTGGGATTGTCTCTGAAAAACCTGAGAAGCACAAGCAATCAATCTCATAATGAAAAGGGCCGAGGCATTTGATTATGAGATAAATACACCTATGGACAGTGCAATATTTTCTTCAGAGTGGAAGAAAAATAGTAGTATTATACACGTAGAATTTATTTTCACTTATTAAAAAATATGTGATAAAACAACCTCAGTTCCACAGTTCATTTTCATCTATATTTAATAGCATTAAATCATATCATTTCCTTTAAGAAGCAATTTGAAATAAAAAATTCCAGCTGACAACATGCTCAATGTCTGATACTTTAGTGATTTCTTGGTCATTGAGTATTTTTCTTTAAACCTTCAAATAATCACTTGATAAGATGTCTTAGAAGCTATCTGGAGAAGAAGAAGAAGGTACTTGTTGAAAAGGTCACATAGGAATAGAAAAATACAGAGAGCAACTAAGCAGGCTGAGAGAATCATGAAAGTCAAATTACATATCTGAATGGGAGAAAAGAGAATAGAAAAATTATGAAAACTGCTTATTACTCTGCTAGAGTACCAATAAACAAGCAAAGTTTCATAAAGGCCATGGGAATGGTGCAGAAAAAGACCAAGGAGAATATCCAGCCTCTCCTCACCAGGCGTCCTTTAAAATACACTCCTTTCACTATGCGATCCTTAACTCCATAAGCTCAAGTGGCTCGCTCTCCAGATTCACTAACAGACATTTCTTAGCCTGTGATAAATGGTGTTCATAATATGGTTTGGATTTAATCTTATTAAATTATTAAATACTATCTCTCACTTCTCTCCAAATCCCTTCAATTAGGCCCACAATTAGGACAATAGGTATTTTACTCAACTATGCCCTTATAAAGTCTTCAAGTTTTGCCATTAGAATAATAAACCAAAGTTTAGCAGGATGTTTTTCTTGGTTCAATATTTAAGGGTAACTATCATCTCTTACTTTATTCTGCTATCAACTGATATTTCAAAAAAAAAAAATGTTGGATATGCCAATAACAGTTGAGTAACAAAGAAATATCAGATAAAACCATTTCCCTTAAAAAAATTAAGCAGAACTTTGAGCTGCACCCAGCACCCTAAAGGACATAGATTAGCAGATGAAAGACAGACTTTTACAGTGCAATTAGAATAAGGGAATTTGTAGCAGAAGCTGCCAAGATTGGGGGTTACAAGTGTGAATATCTCCTAGAGTCTATACTTATAAAAAAGAAAACTTCATCTTTGAGGTTTTTTTTAAATACTGAAATCAGAACATCTTCTAAAACATGAGTGCACTGAAAATCAGGAACACCTTGTTTTTTTAGCTTTGCCTATAAAGAAACTATGCGACCCAAGGCCAGGGCATTCTGGTTTCTTTATTTTAAACTTATGTCACAATTCTTCTTTATATGCAAAAAGAGGAATAAAATAAATTAACATTTAATTTATTATTCAATATCTTCCAGGCTCTGTCTTTGGCAAAATTACCAGTCAGATGGGATGATGAATTACACAATCTTTATGGCCCCTTTAATTGAAAAATTATCTCATTTCTATGGAATATTTGAGTAAATTGATATGTAAATCACATGTAAATCCTGATAATAGTAAGTCACACTAGCACTACTTTTCTCTTGGAATCCACTCTCTTTCTATAGCAGCCTCTCCCATCTGCAGTGAATAGCTCCTTTACCTACTTGTTAGTACTAAACCCAGAAATATAGAAAGGATTCATAGCAGGAATCAAACAAAATGCCTATCTTCCTGATCATATTGTCACAATACATTATAATATAAAATATATAGAGAAAAATAGATACAGCTTAATGCAAAATGTTCCACTCAATGTGTTCTCCATTTTTTCTCACAATACACTAAAAGTTTTCCTTATTTTTAACCAGTTTACTTCATTACCATTGTAATGTTTATACCCAGCTATTATGCTAAATCCTACAGAAAAAGAGGTGAATAATACCCAAATCTAAGTCCTTGCTTCTTAGGTCTCAACAAGGTCATGAAACATAGTTTAAGTACCTAGTAAGTGCAATATAATACCTGGGATACTAGGAAAATACAAAAAGAGAGCATCTAATTCAATCATGGAATACAAAAAACGCTTTCTAGAGTAATGGTGATTGAGTAGACTCCCTTAAAGATAAAGAAGTTATGAACAAAAAGAATGAGGATACAAGGCTTCCCAAGCAGATTAAGTAGCGGAAAACACACACACATACACACATACACACACACACACACACACACACACAGAGGAGAGAAGTAGCAAAGTATGTGTGGAAAATAAGCTATAGAATACTATTGTAGTACAGTGTTGGAAGCACAGGATTTGGGAAAATGAAGCTAAAGTGGTAGTCAATGGCCAAATTATGGAGGACTTTATATGTCATGCTAAGAACTTGTATTTTATTCTAGGAGCAAGGGGAAGCCAATGAAGAGTGCAAGAGAATAGCATGGTCAGATTTACCTTTTTCAAGTTTGAAAAGAGGATTTCAGGTAGAAATAACTGAAGGCAAGAAAATAAGTGAAAAGTGAGTCCTTATGCTGTGCAGTGTTAACAGAACTATGGAAGAGTGGATAGAATTAAGTAATAGTTAAGATGTGAAACTGGATGACTGATATGAAGGCAACAAGGTGAAGGAATCTAGGAATCCTCTCCTTATTGTTTATAGCTTTTAGGCCAACTCCTTACATGGGAGGGCAAACATTTGAGACACAAAATACATGGGAAGAGCCTAACTGTTCAGGGTGCAAAATGGGAGCAGGGAAGCTGAATGCTGTTTGGATCTGCTGCAAAAATATAACTCATAATCCATGAAGGGAGGTCCAGTAAGCATTAATCAAAGTGGTAGAGGGAAAAACAGGAGGTAGTGCTATCAGAGGAAATAAAGTTCCAAGAATGAAAGATGGATCAATAACGCCAAATGCAGCAAGGAGATGCAGATAGATAAGTAAGGAAAAAGTGTTTATTGGATTTGGCAAATTTGCCTTTGCCAGGTAGTTTCAATGGACTGCTGGAGATGACAGCCAGACTGCTGTAGGCTCAGGAGTGACTAAGTGATAAAGAAGTGACAACAGCAAATCTTCCATAGATTGCAAAGTCATGTGGATAAGTAAGACTTGCCCAAATATCTCTGCCTTCTCTTTGTGGAGCAAAAATCTCCTTTGTATTTTATCACACATCGATAGGGCTCCCTATCAAGATGGCTTAAAAATAAAATTATTTCCTTTAAACTGAATGAAAAGCCTTAATCACATTTAAAAGTCAATGTGACTAGTTATCAACCACCTAAATAAGTCTCATGTAGAGGGGCAGGATGAAGCAGGATGCCAACGTAAATACCAAATAATCCCAGCATCATTTAGACTATCCTCTCTTTGCAAGGTGAAATGTTATTCTAATTATAGAGAATATAAAGAGACTTGTCGCTTCAGTTAACACCCCCCACTCAGCCTTTTGCTTAGTGTTCACAAGGAATGTTCTAGAAAATTCTGTCTGCTGTTCTCAAGTTTACTCAAGGAAAAATGGGTGGCAGAAAATGGGAGGATTCCTATCCAAATCAACTTATTCATTTATTTTATATTCCAAGCACTATCGCTGAAATATTATTGTTCATTTCTATTTCTTACAAGCATTTGCTTTATTATCTTGTTTATCTTTGGATTTTGAAATCATCAAAATTCAATATTTATGAGATGTATTTGGCCAACAAAGTCAACTGGAATGGAATAGCTTTGAGTTCTCTGGAAATGAGAATATACCTTTAACAGCTCTCTTCATTAAACTCAAACCCAATATTACTTATATTTTATGATTCTGCCTGTAACAGTAAACCACTTAAAAACATTTTCAGAGATTCTCCAGAAGGATTAAAAGGAAGCTGTATTTCTCATCAGGTTTTCTCCACACCTCCTGTCCTTTTCCCTTTCCTGCCTGTCCAGCCTGATGTCAATCACCTTGTGTACTACAATGATGAACTGTCTTACTCCTCACTGAAGGCTTTGAGAGACAGAGCAAGAAAGTCATCATGGGGGTAGGAAGAGCAAAAAGAGTAAAGGGAAAATTGAAAAATTATTATTAATCAATTTTATTACTGCTGTAACCAAATAACAAATTATTTTTTTCCATGCAAATGACTACATAACTTCCATGATAAAAAGGGAAAACATCATATGAGAGGAAGGCAAATCATCATTTATAGTCAAAGCAAAACAACAGCAAAAATAAAACAGAAAGAGTCTATTACAACATAGCCACTGTAAACTGCAAGTAGTTAAAATTTATCCATCGATTTTTTTTTCTTTAAGCCCTTATCATCTTATATAGTACTGAAATCTCAAGAGATAGCATGGAACTGAGTATAACAGTATTTTGATTCCCCTTAATTTATCCTGATTATCTTCATTTCAGAAAGTCATAACACATGAATATCCTTCACTCCAAAAAATTGCCAAGTATGTATTTTTTATTATTGAATCAATTGTTACTAGCTTCTTGATAAATATCCATTTTGAATGTGCACATCTCTATCCTTTGCAGTCAAAGTAAATATGTTATGTCATCTGAATCCCAGAAACTGAAGTCCTGGTTGCTATCATTAATAGTTACCAAACATATACCTGTGACAGACCCTGTGTTGGGGGCGATCTACTCTGATGTTCCAAGCATACCACAACTCCCACTAAGAATACAGCATGGGGGTTTAATACCTCAGATGCTAGAGCCAGGCTACCTATTGAATCCTGCGTCTACCACTTACTGACACTGTTTAATCTCTATGTACCTCAGTTACTGTTTTTGTCAAAGTATGCTGATATGGATATATATCATTGGACTGTTATGAAGATTAAATAAGTCAATATATGTACTAGCATTTATATGCTTATATATTTTATCTAGCATTATTAACATGAAATGTAAAAGAAAAATATATTTTGAGCCCTCTACAAAATGAAAAACAGTTTGTAAAAAAAAATCTCAGATGCCAATTTATTCTTAAAAATATGGATGTGAAAATAAAATTGAGATTGAATAAGTAATAAAAAGTCTCATATCAAAGAAAAGCCTATGACTTAATGATTTCACTTCTAAATTATGTAAAATGTTTAAAGAAAAACTAATATTAAACTAATATTAATTCTTCTCAAAGCTTTTCAAAAAATTAGAAGACGAGAGCATAACACTGATACCAAAGCCAGACAAAGACACTGCAAAAAAAGAAAACTATAGGCCAATATTCCCCATGAACATAAATGTAAACATCCTCAACAAAATACTAGCAAATGGAATACAACAGCATACTAAAAAGATCACTACCCATTATCATGTGGGATTCATCCCAGTGATGCAAGTATGATTCAACATAAATAAATCAATAAATGTGATAAATTACATTAACAGAATGAAGAACAAAACTCATATAATCACCTAAGTAGATGCAGAAAGAGCATATGAGAAAATCCAACATTCTTTCTTAATAAAAACTCTCAACAAGTTAGGTATAGAAGGAATGTCACTCAACAAAATAAAGACTATATATGACAAACTCACAACTAACACAATACTCAGTGGTATGCTATTATGTCAGAAAAGTTGAAAGCTTTTTCTCTAAGATCTGGAAAAAGAAAATGATGCTCCCTCTTACCACTTTTATTCAACACAGTACTGAAGGTCCCACCCAGAGAAATTAAGCAAGAGAAAGAAAATGCATCTAAATAGGAAAAGAAAAAGTTAAATTATTCATGTTTGCAGATGCCATGATCATATATATATAGAAAGCCCTAAAGACTCCACTGAAGCACTGTTAAAACTAAAAAAAAAAGTAAAGTTTCAAGATATATATAAACACAAAAATATGAAATCAGAAAAATAATCATATTTCAGTAGCTACGAAAAAATTAAGTACCTAGAAATGGATTTAACCAAGGAAGTGAAAGATCTTCACACTGAAAACTATGAATGAAAGAAATTGAAGAAGACACAAATAAATGGAAAAAATCCCATGTTCATGGATTGGAAGAGTTAATATTGTTAAAATGTTCATATTACTCAAAGCAATTTATAGATTCAATGCAATGGCTATCAAAATAACCAATGATATCCTTCAAAAAAAATCTCAAAAAAATCTTCAGAAAAAAATCTCAAAATTGTCTATAGAACCATAAAAGACCATGAATAGCCAAAGAAAACTTGAGCAAAAAGATCAAAGCTGGAGGCACCACACTACCTGACTTCAAAATACACTATAAAGCTTTAGTAACCAAAACAGTATGGTACTAAGGAGAAAAAAACAGAACCATAGATCAGTTAAGCAGAAGAGAGAACCGAGAATTAAATGCATGCATCCAGAGCCAACTGACATTCAACAAACGCACCAAGAACATACAATGGGCAAAGGACAATCTCTTCAATAAACGATGCTTGAAAAATTGGATAGTCACATGTGAAAAAATAAAATTGGACTCATCTCACAACATACACAAGAATCAGCTCAAATGGGTTAAAGACTTACACATAAGGAACTCAAATGGTTTAAAGACTTACACATAAGGTTCAAAACTACGAAACTACTAAAAGGTGAAATGCTGCAACACCTTGGTCTGGACAATGCCTTTTTAGATATGACCACAAAAACAGAGGCAACAAAAGTTAAAATAGACAAATGAAATTATATCATACCAAAAAATTTCTGCATGGTAAAGGTAATAATCAACAGAGTGAACAAAAAATATTTTCAAAGATTTTGCCAAAATATTTGCAAACTCTACACCTGATAAAGGGTTAATATCCAAAATATATAAGGAACTTAACTCAATTAACAAATAATCTGATGGAAGAAAATATGATTGCAAGAAAATCTGATGAAAGCAAAACACCATGATAGACATTTCTCAAAAGATGACATAAAAATAGCCAAAAAGTTTATGAAAAAATGCTCATCACTAATCATCAGGAAAATGCAAATTAAAATCTCAATGAGATATCATCTCATATCTGTTAGAATGGCTATCATTAAAAAAGTTGAAAGATAAGTGTTGGTGAGCACATAGAGAAAAGGGAATCCTCACACATTATTGATAGGAAAGTAAATTAGTACAGCCATTACAGAAAACGGTATGGAGGTTCCTCAAAAAATTAAAAATAGAACTACCACATGACCCAGGAATCCCACTACTGGGTAAATATACAAAGAAGATGAACTCAATATATCAAAGATATATCACTCTTCCATGTTCACTACAGAATACTCATAATAGCCAAGATATGGAATCAAATTAAGTGTCCATCAACAGATGAATAAAGAAAACATGGTATATATACACAATGAAATACTATTCAGCCCTATAAAGGAAGAAAAGCCTGTCATTTGTGACAACATGGATGAACCTGAAGGACATTATGTTAAGTGAAATAACCCAGTCATAGAAAGACAATTACCACATGATCTCACTCACAAACGAAATCTAAAAAAGTTGATCTTATAAAAGTAAAAAATAGAATGGTGTTTACCAAGGGCTGGGGTGATTGGGGTGAGGTTGGAAATAAATTGACTCAAACATACAACATTTCTTTTGGATAGAAGAAACAATTTTAAGAGTTCTATTGTATAAATGGTTACCATAGTTAATAATATATTGTATTCTTGAAAAATGCGAAGAAAATGAATATAAAGTGTTTGCACCATAAAAATAACTACATTAGGTAATATATATGTTCATTATCTAGCTTTAGTTACTTCACTATATATATTTCAAAATATGTTGTTTATGATAAATACATGCAATCACATGTCAATTTTTAAAAAGTGAGTCAAAATGTCAAAAAATATTAAATAGAATCTATTTTGCACTCGTATACTTTGAAGATTTCTACCATACTATGATTCCATAAAAGTGATCAAACCACATAATAAGCTGAAAATCACAACAGTAGTTCAAAAGTTGCCTGAGTCTGACTTCTAATGAACTAATTTTCCCATTCAGTATTGTTTGACAAAAATTACTTCGTTCCTGAAGACAACAGAATGAGGGTATCAGACCTCTTTTAAAAGCCTAAAATACTGCATGGACAAAAGTTGGATCAGCAGAAATACAATGGAGAGATGGGTGACAGAAGACCAGAGAGGGATGAACTTTGAATTCACTCAGAGAAAAGGAAAGGTTACAAAGAGGCACAATAATAATTACTTCCACAGAGCATTCATTCTCTGTAAGGCAATATTCTAAGTGCTTTACTTCTATTCACTTATTTAATCCTCACAACCCAAATTAATCTATTAACTTATATATTCCTCACAACCCAAATTAATAGGAAGGTACTTTTATTATCATTGCTATTTTATACATGGGGAAACAGAGAAATTAATAAACTTGTCCAAGATCATGCTATAGCTAGTAAGTAGTATAAGCAAAAATTGTGCTCAGTCTGGCTTGTATTCCTGATACTATACTGCCTCCCTCAAATATAAAGGGATATTTGTATTTAGCTTAAACAGGACATGTATAAACTGAAAATATAAATACTTGAAAATAGATCATGGAGGATGTCCAGATATTAATATAAAATTAATATGTAGATGATGGGTGGTTGCATGTTAAAATTTTGTTGTAATGCTTTAGGATCTATGAAGCTCACAAGATTGTTCAATTATGACACTTAATAAAGGAGTTCACACTGTATTTTTCACCTGTCCAGATGCTTCATGGACAGCACCAAACAGAATGGGCTTCTAAAAGCAAGACAATAAGAAAATTTAGAAAAATTACTCTCTGCTCTTCAGTACGTCAACTTTACTGAACTTTCAAGATCATTAATTCTGAAGAGTATGTCAGGCTGACTCTCTTGGAATATTCTTAAAGGAAGCATTAGTACTTATTCCCAGGCCATGTCTTATCACTGGGCCTGACCTCATAAGAACCCTGTGAAGTTCAGCAGATAGGGTACACTTGAATAAACAAAACAAAACAAACACCATTACTTTGTAGTCCTTCAAAATAATCCCAATTAAATAATTAGCATAATGTCTTTATATGAAGAACATCTAAAATTTTTAATAGGTTTGTATCATGATAAATCAGTCTAAAAACCAACAGGACAAAAAAGAAGAAGAAATGATTAATTAAATTAACAGGCTGGTATATTATCAGGATTAGAAATAAGTCTGGTCATACTCTACATTTTATTAATGACCTGGAAGAAAACCACAACATGTTAATTGAATCTATAAGTTCAACTGAACTGACATGATATTTCCAAAAGTTAAGCTAGGACAAAAGTCAAAAAGAAGCATGTTCACCATAAGAAAAATATTTTCAATAAGTAGAAGTACTGTCATAAACTCTCACTCAAAGCACCATCAATTATCATTGAACGAAGATGCTCTTTAAATAAAGGTCAAACTCCACATAATAAAACACCTGAGGACAGACACATGACCCTGGATTTAAGAAAGACTTTGTCATTTATAGTTTCATTTAGTGTAAAAAGCCTCCCTCTTGTTTTTATTGGTCGGGGGGGAACATATGTGAACAAGTGAAAAAATTAAATTTTCACCTTTATCATTTATACTTTTTTTTTTTTGCCTTTCCTACTTAATGAGCCAGAAACCCTCTGTTTGCTTGTAATAGCATAATTATGTCCTTGGGAACTGGTTTTTATATTGCAGCTATTTATTCCTTTACCTATCAGGTCATTAGTTCAAAATTATATGTTTCTCTTGTAACAGCTAATAATAATAAATTCTTACATTGCATCCCCAAAGAACTATGAAAATATGCCTATTAACCACTTCATTCAGAACAAACACAAGGCAACAGTGGATAGAAAAAACTCTGACAAAAAAAAAAAAAATCCTAGCTGGGGATCTATTTTCATTCAAGTACTGTATCCACAAAATTGGATCAAGAGTATTATGGATTTTTTTTTGCAATAAAAACAGGACAATGTTATTAACATCATAAAATTAGAAGATTTTTTTCATATTCTAATCAAACACGTAACAAACCTGATTGGAAGAGATTTAGGTGAGAATCATTCAATCCTGAATAGCTTCTCATCCTGGTTTAGATATGGCCTAATCCCCCAACACAGGGGGCTCTCAAGCTGAAAGAACACCAATGCCAATGAACTGACAATCAGTTCCTACAAGATTAAATAAACTGCTGCAGTTTGATGGCAGATTTCCATCCTTTGGGGAGGACAGATTGCTAAAGTAGATATTAATTCATCTGGTGACCAGGTATAGATGGCAGTTATGTTTTGCTTAATCTGCAGAATTTAGTTTTAATTAGTAGTCAGCAGTTTAAAAATTGGGAGCATTCTCATATGAAATAAATCTACATTTCTAGTTCCTCTTGAAGAATGACAAGATCTGACAATGACAAACATATTCATAAGGAAACAATGAACTGCTGATGAGGAAGAAATTTACCCTTTAAAGGGTGATACACCTCCAATTTACCTCAGTCCTCAGTTCTGTTATCCCCACCACACATTTAAACATGTAAGGTATATTTAAACTATTTAAATTTGCCATCCCTGTCCCATAGTTCAAAGAACAATTCTTCATGCCCTGGTTCTACTCTGGAATGGCATGTTTCTCCCTTTGTAAGGGAGAAACGTGGGGGTACAACAGAAGGAGAACAAGGGGTGAGATTAGTTTCTCATCAAAGTGTGAAAGTGTTGGGAGTGGACAGAGATTAGGTGTACACAGGTGAATATTTATTATTTATTTACATGAGCCTTTGATTTTCCTGAAGACAGATACAGCCTGGATTTCAAGAGACATGAATTACAGCATGGGACCTCATTATTAGAAAGAACGTACAAGGTCATTTTGTCCATGCTCCCCCCAATTGGCTTACTGTAATAATTGTTGAGAAACCTTTATTTTTACAGGAATTTCAGTAGTGACTGAAAATCTAATCTAGGGATTCAGAATATATCCAGAATGGCAGCATGAGGAGCTCCATAAAACCACTCCTCTCACACACACACAAAACCTACCTGATAAAAATTATAAAAACAGCAAACATATAAAGTATTTGGAAGCTGGTCAAAGACATATAATAAATAAACTTTTGTTTTTTTCTTGAGACATACAGAGTCTGGTTCTGCTGCCCAGGCTGGAGTGCAGTGGTGCCATCTTGGTTAACTGCAACCTCTGCCTCCCGGGGTCAAGTGATTCTCCTGCCTCAGCCTCCTGAGTAGCTGGGACCACAGGCGTGGGTCCGCCATGCCTGGCTAATTTTTGTATTTTTAATAGAGAAGGGGTTTCACCATGTTGGCCAGGCTGCTCTTGAACTCTTGACCTTAAGTGATCCACCTGCCTTGGCCTCCCAAAGTGCTGGGATTACAGGTGTGAGCCACTGAGCCTGGCCCACATTTATTTAAGAAAATTTACTAAGTCTCAGTAAAACGGTGACTGCTTGTGGCATTTTAGTCCTCACTCACTCCTCTCCCCAGTTCAGCTCCCCATTTTAGCTCCACAGCAGGCAGGACGGCCAACGAGATGGAGCTCACAGCTTTCTTTCCCACCAGCTCTCAGTCACAGGCTACAGTATCTCCTCTGGAGAGACAGGCTTCCAGGAATTCTCCTCATCACCAGCTCCCTGTTGCAGAGGCTAAATTTCAGGCATGTGCAGCAAGAGATTAAGAGCCTTCTTTCTACATCCAGTCCCCACTTGTAAGGGAGACTCTACCATAGATGTGGGAGGCTGAAAATAGTGAGTTCCTAATTGCCTTTGCTTCAGCTTGCTCATAGTGCAAAGGCTCCATGCTCGGGGAGGCAAGCCAAGGACACTAGCGGCTACTGCTCCTGTCCAGCACCCCACCCATAAACTAGAGTCAAACCAAACCTCAAAGACTGGACCCTAAATTACTCCCACAAAGGGGTCTGAATTTAATTGGACCAAATGTTTAAAGAATACCAGTTCTTCACAAATAGAAAATTCCCAAGTCATTCTATGAAGGCAGTATTACTCTGAGACCAAACGCAGACAAAACTTCAGAAGAAAGGAAATGTACAGATCAATATCTCATGAATATAGACAAAAAAATCATTATCAACATGCTAGCAAACCAAATCCTGAAACAAATCAAAATGATTATATACCATGGCCAAATATAACTTATCCCAGTAAGGCAAGATTGCTTTAAAATCCAAAAATGATTACTGTAATGCACTACATCAATAAAATAAAGGGCACAAGTCACATGGTCATCTCAATAGAAGCATTAAAAGGATTTGAAAATATCTAGCACCCTTTCATAATAATAAAAATATACATAGGTAGTAACTTCTTCAATCTAATAAAGGGAATCTATGAAAAACCTCCACCTATCAATGTACCTAATGGTAAAAGACTAAATGCTTCCCACTAAGATCAAGAACAAGATAAGGATTTTTCACTCTCTCCACTTCTATTCATCATTATACTGGAGGTTCTAACCAGACTAAGCAAAAAAATCAAATAAAAGGCATCTGTATTAGAAAGAAAAACTGTCCCTATTTGCAAAAGACATGACATTTCATATAGAAAATCCTAATGCCCCACTGTGACCCAAGACGCCTGTATGCCAGGGGTTCACCTGCTGCTTCTCCTCCCAATCGCTTCTCCCTGGATGCCCCAAACCCAGGCTTCAAATGTTCGATGACGTCTGCTGTGGGGGATGTGTCAGAGTGGTGGGAAAAAGTGTAGGGAAAAGACGCAAACCTTCTGAAAGGTCGGAAGGCTCTGCAGATCCCGGGGTGGGGGGTGGGTGGGAAATAGCGGAAGGCAGCTGTTCTATAACCCTGAGGCAGAGGGCAAGGAGTAGGTACAAGGCAATGTGGGGGAATTTATCTTAAACAAACTTATTTACTTATGTTGACCAGGAACTGACCTTTGATCATCTGCACGTGTGACATTCCCGAATGGGGAACAATAAATGTTAATTAGCTACAGGTTGTGTTGGCTCCAGGTTTTCGGCATTGTGCCTGCAATGAATAAAAGCAAGCAGCTCCAGCTTCTCGGGGCTGCTCTCTGGCCACTAGAGCCAGGCAGTCACCTAGCTGCTCTTAAACTGCATACCCATGTCTGAGTACTCATTTCATCCATCAGCCAGGGTCTGTGGGACAGACCCAGCAGTCCACCACACAGTCTCTGTAATGCTATTGCTCTCTAATGCCTCTGATCAGACCCAGCAAAGGAGAAAGGGGGTGAGAAAGGAGGTCTCTATACCATGGCTTATATAAAGGAGACCACGTGCAAATCAATGATGGTAAATAACCTAGGAAGCAACTGGCTACAAAAGTGAAACCTCTTTGGGAGGAAGAAAGAAACCTCATAGTTACAGGCCTGGTACTGTGGCACTCCGTGAAATTTGTTATCAGAAGTCCCCTGAACTAATGATTAGCAAATTTCTCAGGACTTCAAAACATCTTCGCTTCCTGAGAGCCGCTATTGGAGCTTTGCAGGAGGTGAGACCTATCTGGTCCACCTTTTTAAAGACATCAACCTGTGTGCTCTCCATGTCAAACATGTAACAGGTATGCCAATAAACAGCCAGATAGCAGACCGCATACATGAAGTATATGCCTAAGAATCCACTATGATGGGAAACATTTCATTCTTAAAAAAAAAAAAAAAACCTCTTCTTGTTATTGGCAGATCTGAACGTTAGATATTTTTTTCCCATAGAATCAAAAGGTACCTAAATATAAGATTGTGAGTGGAAAAATAGAAGACAGAAATCAGATAGTGGCATTTTTTCCATTTCATCTTTGTGTGAATTTTTAATGTAAATGTGGGGACATAAAGCATTAATGTAAGTCAAAATATTTCAGTGATCAAGTTTCAACCATTCAACTTCATAACAACTATAGATCAACCTGTTAATTTTTTCTTCACAATGTCAGCATTTGTCTTGTTTTTAAAATAAGTAAATTTCTTATTAACAGCAACTAAATGGTGTTCGTAGCATTTTTATCATACAGTAAAGAGTATAGTACATCAATTGACTATATTTTTCTGAGTTGTCCTACACACAAGTTCATGTTTTTAAGGTTTTCTTTCTTGAGTGCTATTTCTGTATGTTTACCATTAAAATACATTAAACTAGAAAAAAAAACTAAGAAATTCACTACAAAACAAAGACTAAAAAGAGTTCAGCAAGATTACTAGATACAAGTTCAATATACAAAAAAAAAGTGGTATTTCTATATGTTAGAAATGAGCAATCCAAAAATAAAATTGAGAAGACAATTCCATCTACAATAACATCAAAAAGAGTAAAATGCTTAGAGATAGATTTGACAAAAGAAATGCAAAATTTGTACACTGAAACTATAAAATATTGTTGAGAAAATTAAAGGCCCTATTAAATACCTAAATTAATTTTAAAAAGCATCCTGTTTACAGATCAAAATACATGATATTATAATTACAATACTCCCCAGACTGACATAAAGATTCAAAGCATTCTCTATCAAAATCACAACTTGTTTCTTAGCAAAAGCTGACAAGTTGATCCTAAAACTCATATGTTAATTTCAGGGATCCAAAGTTGCCAAAATAACCATGAAAAAGACTAATAAAGTTGGAGTAGTAACACTTTAAGGTAATAGAAATCAAGAAATCACTTGTAGTACAAGGATAATGATAGACATATAGATCAGGGGGACAGAATGCAGAGTTCAGAAAAAAATCCTCACATTTATGGTAAATTAATTTTTTCACAAGAATGCAGTGACAATCCAACATGGAATTAGTTTCTTCAAAAACTGGTATAAGAAAACCTGTATATATATATATACATATATCCACACACACACATATATATACACACACACAGATGCATATGTATATATTGCATATATATACATGCAAAATAATGAAGTTGGATTCTTTTCTCACATTCACATCATGCACCAAAACAAACTATTAATAAAAATGGATTACAGACCTCAACGTAAGAGCTAAAACCATAAAATTCTTGGACAAAAATACAGTGACCTTGAGTTAGGCAAAACCATTTTAGATATGACACCAAAAAAAAAACAACAACAAAACATAGCTAAATCATATTTCATCAAAATTAAAAATGTTGTGCTTTAAAGTATGTCATCAAGAAAGTGAAAAGACAACCCACAGAATTTAAGAAAACATTAGAAAATCTTTTATATGTATCTGATAAGGGACTTGTATGTAGAATACACAAATAATTCTTACAACTCAATAATTAAAAAATTTAAAAATTTACAAAGATCTGAATAAATATTTCTCCAAAGATATATGAATGGCCAATATATACATGAAAAGATGCTCAACATCATTAGCCATCAGATGCCAATCAAACTATGATGAGATTCCACTTCACACTAAGTAGGCTATAATTGAAAAGACAGATAATAATAACAAGTGTTTGCACGGATGTATAAAAATTAGAACCCTCAATACTGGTGGTTGGAATGTAGAATGGTCCAGACACTTTGGAAAATAGTCTGGCAGATCCTTCAAAAGTTAAATATAGAGTTCCCATATGATCCAGTAATTCCACCCCTAGCTATAGACCCAAGAAAAATGAAAATACATATCCACAGAATAATAAGTACATGAATATTCACAGCAGCATTATTCGTAATAGCCAGAAAGCAGAAATATGTAAATGTCCCTCACCTGATGAATGTATAAATAAAATGTGGTATATCTTTTTTAAATTTCTTTCTTTGTGAATTATTATTATTATTATTATTATACTGTAAATTCTGGGTTACATGTGCAGAACATGCAGTTTTTTTACATAGGTGTACATGTGCCATCATGGTTTGCTGCACCCATCAACCTCTCAGCTACATTAGGTATTTCTCCTAACATTATCCCTCCCCTAGTCCTCCACCCACCAACAGGTCCCAGTGTATGAAGCTCCCCTCCCTGTGTCCATGTGTTTTCATTGTTCAATTCCCACTCATGAGTGAGAATATGCAGTGTTTGGTTTTCTGATCTTGTGATAGTTTGCTGAGAATGATGGTTTCCAACTTCATCCATGTCCCTGCAAAGGACATGAACTCATCCTTTTTTATGGCTGCACAGTATTCCATGGTGTGTATGTGTCACAAAATGTGGTATATCTGTACTAAGGAATTTTATTCGGCCATAAGGATTAATAAGATACTGATTCATGTGACACATAAATGAACTTTGAAACATATGCTAAATGAAAAGAACCAGCCACCAAAACCACATATTGAATGATCTTACTTATAAAAAGTTTCTATAACAGGCAAAGCTGCACAGATATAAAGTAGATTCATAGTTAGATTTTTAGGCAGAGGATGGTGAGGAAAATGGGGTTTCCTTTTTAGGTTGTAAAAATTCTCTGAAATTCTGTTGGCAATGGCTACACATGTTGTGAATATACTAAAAATCATTTGCTTGAACAATCTAAATTGGTTGTATAGTATGTGAATTGTACATATATTTTAATTGCCTGTACAGCATTTATTCCTCCCTTCTAATAAAAAAGAAATAAAAATAAATCTGTTATATTAAAAATAAAGCTCAATAAAGCTGTTATATTAAAAAAATTAATCTAGGCTTTGTCAAAGACAGAATGCTTGATCCTTTTCGACACTTTATCCATAATTGACAAAAGCCTTTCAGCAAGTATACAAATATATACATATACACCCATAGATAGATATAGACATAGATATAGAGATAGAAATACATATTAAACACATACATATTAGTATTCAACATCACATTGCTTACAAATGACACATTATGGAATTAGTGAAATAATTCAATATATCCAAACCTTACAACATGCTGTTTTTGTCATCAAGAGTCATGATGTAGTTACATTTGTTCCTATGAAATGACCTAGAAATATGTCCTAGTATATGGTTAGGACAAATTTTATAAGGGTATAACACAAAGTATAAACAGATTCAATCTTTGCAAAATTACATATATATGAAATAATGTGAACCAAAATGTTAAAAGGAATAATGTCTGGCTGCTGGGATTACTGTTAACCTTTATTTTTTCTTTAAATGTTCTATGTTGTCTGAGTGCCTAACAACGATGTGGAGTTTTATAAAACAGACAGATCACTTGACCTCATCTTAAACCTACTACACTTCTGGAGGTATGACCTAGGAATGTGAGTTTTCCTCAAGTTGTCCAAGTCATTCTGACACAGCCAATCTGGCACAGATGTGGGATTTAGAAATCAATAGTCTATCTAATTTATGATCTAATAAAAGAATTACCCTCACAGCATCTTGCACAAATGGCCATCCAGCCTGCGCATGAACACATGAAGGGAAAGGGCTCTGCCAATCTCAGATGGCAGCTTATTCTATCATCACAGAGCTCTATTGGTAGTATGTTCCCCTTATGTTATCTAAATATATTAAAGCCACCCTTTTGGTGCTAGTTTTGCATTCTCAATAACTTATGTGAATTGCGATAATGATCATTAAGTCAATACGAGAAAGAGTGTAAAATATCCCATGTAACGAAACTTTCTCTAATCCCTCCTTCCCCTTCCCCAACAAAAGCCAGGAATACAAATAGAGAGAGATGGCATTGAGACTAAAAGAAGAGTAAAAAACAATGAGTCTTCTAGTGTGATATCTTCCATGAGCTAACAGGAAATCATACTACACAACTGAAATACAGTAGGATGAAATGACTTACAGCGCTACCGAGAAGCTGAAGAAGAGAGGTTGGGTCCTGGGGAAAAGAGATGTTAAAGAGCTGTAGAGAGAGTTCTAGGGGAGAAGACAGCACCATAATCAGGGTCCCTTATAGATCAGGCAATATGGCACACATACACAAATTAGGAAAGAAGCCTCTGTCTCCAGGTGATACTACTGTCTAGATCAGGGGTTGGCAAACTATAACCTGCAGGGCCAAATCTGGCCACATCCATTCATTTACAGATTTTCTACGGGTACTTTCAGGCTACAACTGCGTAGTTGCCACAGAGACTGAATGGTCCACAAAGCCTCAAATACACCACTGCTGTAGAGCCTAGATAATATAATTTGGCAGAATTTGTTTTAGAACCTAGATAACTGAAGATCCACTTTTAGTGTTCTGGGCCATCTGAGGGTCAGGACTACATATAGGTGACGTTTGACCACTAAAGTAAAAGCGATTAAGATGAGATGAATTTTCTTTTCATGGAGAAAGAAGTTTGGCAATGATAAAAACATGACCAAAAAAAAAAAAAAAATGAAGTATTAGCAATCATTTTCTCTGTGGCTTGCTACAGGGTGTTTTTTACTTCTTGATAACTGATCCCTTTTCTCAGGAAAAATAATCCCTAAGAATGTAAATTATTAAGAACTGGGTTTTTTAAAATCTGTTTTTGTGGCTGCCATATCTCTAGCACCTGTACCACTACCTAACATAAAAAGGCACTCAGTAAATAGCTGTTGAACTTGTCCTGTCTCTACCACTTACCACATAAGTGGCCTTTGGCAAGTAACCTACTATTTCTAGTCCTTAGGTCCCTCATCTAGAAAATTAGGAAAATAATAGTCCCTACCTCTTAAGCTTATTGTTAGGATTAATGGAGTAGATACATGTAGATTATTTATAACAGTGTCTGGAACAATGTGAAGTATTTATTACTGTTGTTAGTTTTTAAATCTTCAGTTGTACTATATAATCAAACCACTGAAAGTGTTTTTCTTAGAAGTTTTAAACTTTTCTCAGTCTCTTTCACATAAAGTTTGCAATTTATAAACATGTAGAATAGGAAGCCCCAGCATATATGGCATATTCTTACGAACATATTTTACCCATTAAAATACAATAACAATTGACTAGGCACGGTGGCTCACGCCTATAATCCCAGCACTTTGGGAGGCTGAGGCAGGCGGATCATGAGGTCAGGAGATTCAGATCATCCTGGCTAACATGGTGAAACCCCATCTCTACTAAAAATACAAAAAATTAGCCGGGCATGGTGGCAGGTGCCTGTAGTCCCAGCTACTCGGGAGGTTGAGGCAGGAGAATGGCATGAACTCGGGAGGCGGAGGTTGTAGTGAGCTGAGATAGTGCCACTGCACTCCAGCCTGGGCAACAGAGCGAGACTCCATCTCAAAGTAAAAAAAAATACAATAACAATCTTATTACATTCAACAGAGAGAAAATATGTATGCCAGTGTGATTATTTCTTCAGTTAATCAAACATATGTTTATTTAGGATATCTCCAATAACATGTTACTACATACTTTGAAACCAAATCTACCTTGAATTATTGAGAGGTTCTATATACTGTTGTCACTTGCATATAATTCCATTTACTGCACACTATAGCAAATGAGTCCTTAATAATGTGAGCATCATCCCTGCCACCATTTCAATTGTTTGATTCTATCACCAGTGTTTATTGGCATGAACAGTTGATGTCTTGCTATTTTTTTAGACCTTCTGTAATTTTATATATATATATATGTGTGTGTGTGTGTGTGTGTGTAAATATATATATGTGTATATATATATATGAGTTTTGGTAGCTCCAATAGTTCTAGAGCTTCTTCGTTTCTTTAGTGAAAATTTATTCTTGTTGTGTTGCTGCTGCTGTTGTTAAGCACAACATTGAATATGGTTTATTGGTCATAGACCCATAGTAAAAAGCAAATAGTAAATTAATTAATAAAGTAGTTAATTAGTTAGTTTCCACCAATAATAAGAGGCAGCATCAAGGTATTTTTTTAAGTTGCTTCTTTCAACATATGTTGGAAACAGAAATATGGCACAGAAACTTTAAAATCTTAAATAAATGGTTACTTAGAATTGAGACAGGAGAAAAATGTTGTTTTTTCATTTATCTTCAATCTTGTGATAAAAAATTATTTTAAGAGCATTCCATCAACTGTCACAAAGTGAGGATCTTAATGACAAATTATGGAAACTCAATTGATTTGATAACTTAAAGTACAACTGTTAAGCTAAATAGAGCCAACAGACATACACACAGATGATCTGGTTAACAGATTCTTTCAAATTCTTCTATAAGTAACAATTTTAAAACATCTAAATGTACTGTGGAACACTTAGCAATCATACAAAAATAAAGACTGATATTAACTATATTCAGTAGGCATATTTAATCAGGAATATGCAGGCTGCATTAGCTATAGAAATTGAACCAAACAGAAAAATAAAACTGATCCGCTATAGTTTTCCAGGGCAAATCATTGAGGGTTTTGCTGGCCAATGGAATGCCAACATTTTCCGTGCTACACTTGCAAAGCTACATTTTTAGAGTAAGCCAAACTAACAACAACAACAAAATGCATATGCAATTGCTCTTTTTATCAAGCTGTCCTAAACCCAAAATAAAATTTAAGGTAAAACACAAGACCAATATTGCTTTCATTTTTCTTATAGGAGTAAAGATTTTATAGTAACTATAGTAAAAGTGACTATAAAATGGTTTCATAGCACATTTTTAAAGGACTTTTTTTTCCTTTCTGTGATTTCAGTTTTATTTTAGTTTCAAAGTAGCTCCTCTCAAAGAATTATTTGACACTATGACAAAGGAATTATGTTCTAGATGAGAATTTAGCATTCTTTTACTAAACACTTATTAAATGAATATTAGGTGGTAATTTCTCAAAGAGATACAAAGAATAAATTGCTTCTCCCCTCAAGAGCTTTAATATTAAAGAGACACAAAACATAACAAAACAACAAGGGAATGATTAGTGATGAACGTTTATTTAGAGAAGTATAAACAAGTTCATACTGGGAGAATAGATGGAATTTAGCAAGAAGAGATAAGAACTTCAGAGACGAGACAGCATTTGAGTTGGTCCATGTGTTAGTTTTCTATGACTGCTGCGTAAGAAATTACCACAAATTTAGTGACTTAAAACAATACAAATTGATTATCTTGTAATTCAGGAGATTATAAGTCCAACACAGGTCTCACTGGGCTAAAAGCAAGGCACTGGCAGCCTTGTATTCTTTCACATTGAAGCCCTAACTCATGGTACTTGCGAATAAGATCTTATTTAGAAATAGGGTCTTTTAGCTTGAAGCAATTTAAGATGAGGTCATTAGTGAAGGCCTAATCTAATATGACTGATATTCTTATAAGAAAAGGAAAACAGCATGAAAGACAGAGACACACAGGAAAAGTGTCACGTGATGATAGAGGCAGAGACTGGAGTGTGGCAGCGGCAAGCCAAGGACCACCAACTATCAATGGCCACCACCAGAAGGCAGGGAGAGGCAAAGGAAGATCCCATCCAGAGTCTCAGAGCACGGATATCCCTACTGACACCTTAGTTTAACCTCTAGATCTTGAGACTGTTAACCTCTAGATCTTGAGAAAACATATTTGCTGTTTTAAGTTACCCAGTTTCTTTCAAAGAATTTGAACAGATTCTTTAAAATTTTGTGGTACGTGGTTATCCAGTTTGTGGTACTTGGTTATAGCAGCTCTAGGAAATGAGTACAAGGGGCAAATCTGTTTCTTGCTTTCTTTGCAGCTTCTAGAGGTTCTTAGCTAGTGGCCCTCCCCCTCCACCTTCAAAGTCAGCAAGGGCAGGTCTATTGCCTCTCACATGACATCACTCTGAGTTCTGCTTCTATCATCACATCGCCTCTCTGACAGATTCCTCTTCTGCTTCCACTTCCACTTTTAAAGACTCTTCTGATTACATGCAACCCACCTAGACAAATTAGGAGATCTCCCCATTTAAAGTTAAACTGATACACAACCTTAGTAAACTGATTGTAAATAGCAACCTACCTATTTGCAATCTTAATGTCCCTTTGCCATTTAATATAACATACCCATGTTTCCCAAGATAAGAATGAGGATGTCATTAGGAGAACATTATTCTGCCTATGACCATCCATGAATTAAAGTTCCTCAAGGTGTTGTGGACAGAACACCCATATCAGAATCACTTTGTTGTCTGTTAAAAATGCAGATTTCTAGGCTTCTCTTGCTGCATTATGAGTGGGAATCAGAAAATCCACACCACCTTAAAAGATGAACAGAATTTTTGACTGCTGGTCTCGAGAGAAGAAAGTAGCTCAAGTGGAGGAACGCTTTGATCCTATGTAAAGAGGAAAGTAAATAGAGATGCTCCTCAACTTAGAATGGGGTTGCATCTCAATAAACATATAATAAGCTGAAAATATTGTAGTTGAAAACTCATGTAATATGCTAACCTACCAAACACCATAGCTTAGCCTAGTTATTAAATGTGTTCCACTTTTGCACCATCTTAAGGTTGAAAAATCTTAAATAGAACCATCATAAGTCAGGGATCATGTATATTGTGATCACGGAAGTACAAATAAGTAGAGTTTTAACATAAGGAAGGATTCATAAAAATAAGTTTGGATTCTAAAAGAAGTTTGGAAATGAGGATAGGACCAGAGTCAAAAGAACTTTGAGGGTCTCCATACATTTTCTGCTGCTATAATAAAAATATCTGGGAATGGGCAACTTATAATGAATATAAATGTATTGGCTCACAGTTCTGGAGACTGGGGAGTCCACGATCAAGGTCTTGGGTCATCACATGGTGGAAAGTGAAAGAGCAAGAGCACAAAGATGAGAATCCACTCCCACAAGCCCATTTATAAGGAAAGAGTCCTCATGACCTAAACACCTTTGATTAGGCCCTATTTGCTAACATGGTCACATTGGGGATTACATTTGCGAGACATAAATTCTGGGGGACACATTCAAACCATAGCCGAGGACCAATCCAGTAAATTTATCTTCACTCAGAAGGTCAAGAAGCTGAAGACATTACAGAAACAGTCAACTATTTCTTGCACATATTTGCTTTCTCTCACAGAAATAAATTTGTTCCAGGAAGAATCAAATGAAAGCATTCTGTAGTCTTTAAAGATATAATATTGAAATAAAACCATTTTGTATTACTCAGTTATGAGGCCATAAAAATTACTATTCCTATCTTAATCCATTTCTCTCCAAGAATAAATCACAGGCTAGAATTGAAAAGATAGATTGCTAATCAAAATGTCTCAGTCACTTGACACTGCATAAACCAGAACACAGTATCTTTTCTTTCACAGCTAATGAATATAGACTTGAAGGATTGTATAGGGAATGCAAAAATTAAATGGTAGAAGTTGTAATAAACGTTACCCCTTTCCATTTCAGCATGATTCTAACTGCGAGTTCACCAATTTTCAAACTCTTTCATTGTTTTAAAGGTGCAGCACAAAATTGGCAAGATTTTCTCCTCTTGTCACTGTTTCTAAGAACCATAAAACCCCAAATGAAAAAAAAAACCACTATATACCTATAGATAAAAAATTAATAATATAATACAAGAAATGAATAGCAGCAACCCGAGAACATTTTAAACCATTGTTTCAGGATGGGAGATAATAAATTATTGTAGCTATGAAAAAGACACAGGACTTTTTATAACAATAAATCTATGTCAATATTAAGGAATAAAGGTAGACATATATATCCATTGTCTCTGGACCATAAAATATTTGGCATTCTGGTTTACACATTTCTATTGAATAGGATATATGAGTATATAACCATTACAGCTTTTACAAAAATATCCTGAGGCAGTGATGATTTTAAAACTCACAATTGAACGGCTTTTGCCAACATAGATGAGTCTAAAAAAGCCTAAGTGTGCATCAAGAAGTGACTTGCAGGTTTCCCTAGATGTTTCCACTTTAACTCATTGGCCAAAAAAAAATTAATCAAACTAACTAAAATCAGCATAGTGTGGCAGATGTTTTTTCAAAAATTCCCACAGCAATGTCTCCCACCCCACAAGGTCTTTTACAACATGATTTTGCAAATTCCCTTCCTTTTGAATGTGGCTGGTTTTAGAGACTCCATTGTAGCCAACAAAATGTAGCAAAAATAATGCCGCATAACTTTAAAGGCCAGGTCAAAAGAAGCCCTACAGCTCCTGCCTTGGTTCTCAGGCAGCTCTTTCTCTGTGCTTCTTCTCTGGCCATTACCTATAGAACCTGTCACCATGCTGTAAGAAGGTCAAACCGCATGGAGAGACCACGTGTACCTATTCAGATCATCAGCCACAGCTGAGCTCAGGCTTCAATTCCTCCCAGCCCAGTTATCAGATACGTGAGTAAGAACCCTCCAAATTATAACCCAGCTATTCAAGAGTCACCTCCAACCCCAGAATCTCCCAAGTGAAGCCTTACACAGTGTGGAGCAGACACAAGTGACACATCCATGAGTGTAACAAAATGGTTGATGTGTGACAAATTGAGTATAAAATTTCCAAGACACAAATTTGAGTTGGTTGAATTTAAGTTGACTTCTTACGCAGAATGAGATAACTGGAACACTCAACCTAGCTCATATTTGTTATAGAAATGATGCCAATCCCACCCGGGAGGCAGAGCTTGCAGTGAGCTGAGATTGTGCCACTATACTCCAGCCTGGGCAACAGAGCGAGACTCTGTCTCAAAAAAAAAAAAAAAAAAAAAAGACACCAATCCCATAATTAGTCTGTAAGAAAGGAACCCAATACATAGGAGGTATTCAGTATTTAGGAATCATGCCACATGTATGAAAAGTCTGCCACCTACAGGTTCAGAGCCATGCCCAGCCTTTAAGACAAGTTTGAGAATTTTGTTTGAGAGTATATTAGGAGTTTAGCTACTAATAGTTGAGATATATTTCCTACACTTGATGGCCTAAACATGAAGGCAATCCCCATATGTGTGAAACTGATTAAGAGCATACCTATATATACCGTCTGTGTTGTCAGTCTATATAATTGGTTTTATTCCCTAAACTCTGGTGGAATTGAACCCAGTCTATTTCAATGGTAATTTAATCCCCTTAGCTTTTTTCAAGACCTTCTCTCCAGAAATAAACTCTGCTTTTAGGAAGTTTTCAGCTTCCCCTATCTATGACTAAGAACCCATATGATGCAAAGAACCGTGAATAATATCATATATCCTATGATCCACACCCATTGAATTTAATACTGGCTTGAATCAGAAAGGTCCTAAGTCCTTTATAATTGCTTATGTAAACAGTTCACACCTTCCAGACATGAGATAAACTTTCTGTCCCAAGATTGTTCCCTCAGCTCCTAACCATCATTTTATGAAAATTAGAATACCAGGAGTTGCTGCTAAGATAAAGAATTAAGAATATGCAACCAGACAAGGCCAAAGTTCCAAAAATTAGGGCTGGACTGCCTAAATACTAACTGTCAGAGTTTTAGAGACGATCAACTGCATTCAATCTAATTTTAGTACTGATCTTAGTAGAGATATGGGGTGGCCTGAATCTACAGATGGTGTTTCACACTAGCTGTAGGATGTAGCAGAATGCAGAAGCCAAGAAAAAAGCACTGCTTAATAGAGATGACTGATCCTCTGTTATATTCCTGATGAAAACCTTTGAAATAATGCATTCTAAAATTGTATGTGTTTTTATTTATTTGTTGACTATAGTTTTGCTAATTTGTATTTTTGCTTCTTGGGAAAATGAGACACTTCTCCATTTCCATTCTTATTTTCATGATTATTCAATGACTAGCCTAGTCTAGCAAACATCTGTAATTCACTGGGATACAATTCATCTTGGTCTGGGAAGGAAGTGTATGGCAACTAATGTTTATTTATTTATTAAGTAACCACAATTTGCTAGACTATATCAGTTATCTCCTTTAATCTGCTAATTCATAGGAGGTAAGTGTATTTTTCTTGATCACAAAGTAGTATGGTTTGGATATTTTTCCCCACCAAATGTAATCCCCAATGTTGGATGTGGGGTCTGATGTGAGGCGACTGGATCATGGGAGCAGATTTGTCATAAATGGATAGCACCATTCCTTTGGTTCCATTCTTGAGATAGTGAATGATTTCTCATGAGGTCTGACTGTTTAAAAGTGTATGACACTCCCCATCTCCCTCTTGCTCCCACTCTCACCATGTGGAATGCCTTCTCCTTTTTTGCCTTCCACTATGATTAAAAGCTTCTTGAGGCCCTCACTAGGAGCAGACGCTGGTGCCATGCTTGTGCAGCTTGCAGAATCATGAGCCAAAAAACCTCTGCTCTTTATAAATTACCTAGCCTCAGATATTTATCTATAGCAACACAAAATGGACTAAGACAACTGGTCACACACCTCTTCTTCCATCATATTGTATACAACTTTTTACATCTTTTCTCTAGCAACTTCCACAAGAAACTTCCTGGATAAATAGACCAATTTCTTTAAACACCAATTATGTTATCAGAATTTGGTGTTATTTTCTGTTCCTCTAGATCCATCTACTCATTCTTGAGTCTCCATCTTAAGTGTTTAAATAGCTCCTCCCTCATTAACTCTTGGATGGCATTGCTGCTTTTACCTAGAATTACTTCCTATCCCTTTCCCTTTAGAATTTAACATCTCTTTACCCAAATTTCAGTTGAAGTAGCAGTACTTCTACTCATTCTATATCCCAAGAAAATAAAGTAACTTCTGCTTATCATCATTATCCATGTGCTTCCTTGGTAACTTTTTAATAATAGAGATTGTTCTGAAGCCTTCTCTTCTTTAGCATCAAAATGCACAGAACATAGCAATGTTCTTTGGTAGCAGAAACAAAAGACAAAATTCTATTATAAACTTGATCTCTGACTCAGCACGTGATTTGAAAAAATAAGACCTCTCGATATTTTCTTTTTCTCACCTGAAATACTGGGACAATAATGTTTTCCAATTATTGGTGTGAGGATTAATGAGACAATGTTTGTAAAGCACTTTGAGTACCTCCCATGAAAGTTGTTCTATTGTTACTCTGATTTCCCCTTAAAAGATGGGGAAATCAATTTACCAGTCTCTATGGAAAGTTTTTTAAAAATCCATTTTACTCACTTTTGTAACATAGCTGGAGGGCAAACAAGAAATTCACATAGGAAAAGAATCAATGACTTTGAATTGCATGTTTTCTTCAGAACCTGAAGCAGATTACACTTATCTTGTATGCAAATGACAGCTTTTAAATAATTTAAATATGCATTTATCTTTAAAAATTGGCATTTTATTAGTAAATATCACATATTTTAAGTCATCCATGAAAATATTTATCTTACATTTTGCCACTAAAATGGAATACAAAAAGAGAAACACTGAAGTAATGAAAACTTTGATTCATGCCTGAATAAATATGAGAATTAAAAGTTACTCTTGAGAACCTATTTTGATTCACATCTTTATGCCTCAAAGAAATTGAGCAATAAACTCTCTGATGATTATTTTTGATAGCAAGAATTAATAAAGTAGGAATTATGGCAAGATTTAAACTTTAGCATAAGTTTAAAACCTAAAGTCTAAAATTTTTTTTTTTTTTTGAGACGGAGTCTCGCTCTGTTGCCCAGCCTGGAGTGCAGTG
Source organism: Macaca nemestrina (assembly GCF_043159975.1). Taxonomy (NCBI): domain Eukaryota; kingdom Metazoa; phylum Chordata; class Mammalia; order Primates; family Cercopithecidae; genus Macaca; species Macaca nemestrina. Next base: position 60,968,213 of record NC_092134.1, read on the forward strand.
ACCGGATCTCAGCTCACTGCAAGCTCCGCCTCCCGGGTTCACGCCATTCTCCTGCCTCAGCCTCCTGAGCAGCTGGGACTACAGGCGCCCGGCACCTCGCCCGGCTAGTTTTTTTGTATTTTTTAGTAGAGATGGGATTTCACCGAGTTAGCCAGGATGGTCTCGATCTCCTGACCTCGTGATCCGCCCGCCTCGGCCTCCCAAAGTGCTGAGATTACAGGCTTGAGCCACCACGCCTGGCCTAAAATATTTTTTAAAATATTAGTTGGGAAATCTGAAAGCACAAAACATGTTAGTTTAGTTTACAGTGTCTTCTTCCAGACAATGACCATATATTAAACCTACAGTTTTCTGCTGCATTTAGTAAAAAATAAATGTTTTGAATTTGCTCATGAAATTGAGAAAGAAGAAAATATGAGAAAGACTAATGAAATCTCGTCAGTAAACTTAAAAAAAAATAAAACCTATTAATATTTGTATAGAGGAAATTTTGATGATCTAGAAGTACTTATGGCTTATTTAGTTGATTAGGAAATTCAGAATCAAGCTAGGAAAAACTTCAGTAACAATATAAATTATACGCACCAAATAGAATCGCACAGCCCAGTGATTTGGGTGAAAAAATCTGTCACAGAGTACTAATCTAAATAAAATAAAGTAAATAACATTATTAAAGTCCCACCTTCCAGTACAATTTTCCCCCTCTGAAAAATAACATCAAATTCAAAATTATCAATATTATACTTGGTACAGATAGAATCAATTTGAGCAACCTGCAAAACACAATTGTTTTACAGAGAGACTGAGTAATGCTGTGGCTTGTCCCAGACTGTACAGGGCGTTTAAAAAAGTCATCAAATAAGCCAAAGCAGATGTGAAATTTGAAGAATAAAAAGAGTCTAATTGTTAATCTCTGCCAATGCTCACTTCCTACCAATTCCAATTACATGTCTGTTGAAATAACACATTAAAACTTAGGACTATCAAAGTTATGTTCCAGCCTGTTTGTGATTACTACACTTGTCATTTAAAGGTTAATAGTCCAGGACCCAAAATCAACATACAAAAAGCAGTAGAATTTGTATATGCTAACAGCAAACAATCTGAAAAAGAAACCAAGAAAGTAATCTCATTTTAAATAGCTACAAATAAAATGAAATACACTGGAATTAACTTAACCAAAGAAACAAAAGATCTCTACAGTGAAAATGGTAAAATATTGATGAAAGAAATTAAAAACAACACAAAAAATGGGAAGATATTCCATGTTGATGGATTGGAAGAATCAAAACTGTTAAAATGTCCATACTATGCAAAGCAATCTGCTGATTCAGTTCAACTCCAATCGAAATATCAATGCCATTCTTTATAGAAATAGAAAAGTAGTCCTAAAATTTATATGGAACCACAAAAGGCACAGAATAGCTAAAGCTCTCCAGAGCAAAAAGAACAATGCTGAAGGCATCACATTACCTGACTTCAAATTATATTACAAAGCTACAATAACTAAACAGCATGGTACAGGTATAAAAACAGACACATAGACCAATGAAACAGAATAGAAAACCCAGAGATAAGTCAACATATTTATAGCTAACTCATTTTTGACGAAGTTGCCAAGAACGTACTTTGGAGAAAGGATACTCTTCAATAAATGGTGCTGGAAAAACTGAATATCCATATGCGGAAGAATGAAACTAGACCTCTATCTCTCACCATACACAGAAATCAAACCAAAGTGAATTAAAGACTTAGACCTAAAACTATGAAACTATTAGAAGTAAACATTGGGCAAATTCTCCAGGGCTTTGGTGTGGGTAAAGATTATTTGACTAAGACCTCAAAAGCACAGGGGAAAAAAAAACAAAAAATGGAGTCACATAAAGTCAAAAAGCTTCTGCACAGCAAAAGAAACAATCAACAAAGAGACAACGCACAGAATGGGAGAAAATATTTGCAAACTACCCATCTGACAAGAGGTTAATAAGCAGAATATATAAGGAGCTCAAATGTCTCAGTATTTAAAAAACAAATATTCCAATTTTTAAAATAGGCAAAAATCTGAATAGACATTTCTCAAAAGAAGACAAACAAATGGGCAACAGAAATATAGAAAAATGTACAACACCACTAATCATCTGAGACATGCAAATTAAAACCACAATGAGATATTACCTCACCACAGGTAAAAAAGGTTTTTATGAAAAAGACAGGCAATAACAAATGCTGGCAAGGATGTGGAGAAAGGGGAACCTTCATACACTGTTGATGGGAGAGTAAATTAGTACAGCCACTATGGAGAGCAGTACGGAGGTGCCTCAAAAAACAAAAATAGAGCCACTATATCATCTAGCAATCCCACTGTTGGATATATACTGTTCTTTTTGTTTTTTGTTTTTTTGTTTTTTGGTTTTTTTTTTAAAAAAAGGGAGATCAATATAGCAAAGAGTTCTGCACTCCCATGTTGACTGCAGCGCTATGCACAATAGCCAAGGTACGGAATCAGGCTAAGTGTCTATTAACAAATGAATAGATAAAGAAAATGTGGTACATATACACAGTGAAATATACAGCCATTAAAAGTAAACAAATCCTATCATCTGCAACAATGTGAATGGCACTGGAGGATATTATGTTAAGTGAAATAAGTCAGTCACAGGAAGACAAATAGTGCATGTTCTCACTCATATATGGGAGCCAAAAAAAAAAAAAAATGAACTCATGGAGAGAGACAGTAGAATGATTATTACCGGGGGCTGAGACGGGTAGTAGGGAGGGGGAGCAGAAAGGAGGAAGAGGGAATGTTTAAAGGAACAAAAATACAGTTAGACAGAAGGTATAAGATCTAGTGTTTGGTAGCACAATAGGGTGACTATAGGTGACAATAGTGTGTTGTATATTTCAAAATAACCCAAAGAATGATTAGAATGTTCCTAACAAAAAAAAATGATAAATGTTTGAGGTGATGGATACCCCAATTACCCTGATTTTACTATTACACATTGTATGCCTGTATCAAAATATCACATATATCCCATAAATATGTACAACTATTATATATCCATTACAACTCTTATGCCTGCATAACAACTAAAAACATTTTTAACAAAGTGATATATTAATGGACTGTAGAAGTGGTTCTCCAAGTGAGGTGTTGAGGAGCTGGGCAATGCAAAGCAGCATGATATCACATGGAGATCTTAGTTGTATAAATTTGCATCAAGGACTCCACTTCCAAAATACTAAAATAGAGATTCATGAACCAACGAACAGTAGGAGCCCCTGTCAAAGACAGAAGCGCCTGCATAGGCCTCAGGTCAGATAAATATAACTAAATTCAAATCCTTGTTTAGTCCCTTACTAAGTACGTGATTTTAGACCATTTAAAAAATGTAAGTAATTAAATTTTCTGAATCTCAGTTTTTTCATTAAAAATAAAAGCATAGTAACACCACCATCACAAGACTGTCGTAATAATTAATGGTTTAATGTATGTAAAGAGACCAACAAGGAGTAGTAAATGAATAAATTATGTTCTCCCTGTCCTCACCCTAGAAGATACTAAGAAAAGATCAATTAATACATCCCATGTCTCTACCAAAATGAAACACTATACAAATGAAAGCCTTTTAGGGAAAGCAATTTTACAGCTAGCCACCTCTAGTAGGTTATCATAGTAATTAATAGCCTTGCTGCCAAGATGTTGGTCTCTATTGCTTACATAACTGCAAATTAAGTCACTTTCTTCTTGACCTTATTCAATTACCCTACTCTATTCTTAATTCGACAGAGTTGTTATTGAGAAATGCTTTGCCTTTTTCAATTCATTGTTAAAACTAAAATCTATGAATGTCTTTTTAATCTTTCTTTCTTTATTTTTCTTCTAATTCTATGTAAAGAAGCAATAACCTCAAGTAGCTAATAGCTAATATTGGGTTAGTATTACAGCACATGAATTTCATTGTCTCTCTTACTTCCATTAGTCTTTCAAACTTATCCAAAGGTGTTCCTAGGCTCTGATGTTTTCCCCTACTAATTTATAAAGTAACTAGTTTCATTGCTTCTTTAAAAACTCCTAAGTTTATAAAATATTGATTTTAAAATTTGACCCTGGTCATATAAATTTTTTTTTTCACATTTAGAAACTTTCTGTTAGGATGTATCCTCAAATCTGCCTACAGTAACTTTGAATCCACTTGTAGAAGTAAAATAAAAGACTAATAGTAATAGGCCTCAATCCCAAAACAATATACAAGAAAATGAAAAATTCTATGGCAGAGACAACCTATATAATACTAAAATGAAATACCCTTTAAAAGATTTACTCTTTAAAAGTCACCTTACTAAAAACTAGCATACTTATCTCATTTTATTGTTGCCATTGCTTAGTAATCTAATATCACACAATTTTATAAACAAAGGAATTAAGACCTTATTAAATTAAGTAACTTTATGAAAGTGACATAGCTACATTGCTGTGATTTGAAGTCAAATTTGCACTACAGCAAGGCCAACAATTCTTTGTATTTTACCATAAGTGTATGACAATCTAGATTTGGAGGACTGTGATGCTCATGAACTTTTCTTATATCCAGACACCTCAGGAAAATTTTAAGATTTAATGTGTGTATTAGTTATAATAGATTAGTTTTTGGCAAGTAATTTACTATATTTGGGACTCATCTTTATCTATAAAAAGGACTCAACTAACATTATCCTTAAGAAATAAAATTAGTTACATATGTAGTTTAAAATTTCTAGTAGACATATTTTAATAATGAAATAGGTAGAGTTAATTTTAATAAGGTTTAACCATATATATAGCCCAAATATCATTTTATATATAATCTATATAAAATTAATAGAATTTTTAATATTCTTTTTTCATGGTAAATCTTAGAAACCCAATGTGTATTTTAGATACACATTTTAATTAGCCACATTTCAAGTGCTCAATAGTCACATGTGGCTAGTGGCTACCATATTGGATGGTATGGCTAGCTGTAGAGAACTTCAAGTTCTCTTCTACCCAAAAAGCCTAGAAACCTATCATTCTATAGTTTGCAAAATAAACACAGGCTGAAAAGAAGTTTTTAAAATTATACCATAGAATTGTCTGGGTACCAAAGTAACACTGACATTTATGTGGATTTGTTTTTGCCAAACTGGATCTTTTAAAAATTATTAATTATGAAATAACATAGATAGAAGTAGTATATAAAACACAAATGTAATCTTAAAAATAATGATATATTGCAGCCTCCCAAATAATCACTATCTGGGTCAAGAAAAAGAACTTAATAAACCACTTCATAACCAATGACCCCCGAGGTGTGCACCACCCCAATCACTGCCCATTTCTTCCCCCTTAGAGGTAAATACAACCTTGATATTTGTGATCATCATTTCCTTATTTTTCTTTAAAATTTTATTACCTAGTTATGCATCCCCCAAACTATATACACCAGTTTAGTTCTTCTGTTTAATTTCATATAAATGAAATTACATAGTGTGCATAATTTTGAGAATTTCAATATCTACTCAAAGCTATCTTTGTGGGACTCATATATGTTTAGATATAGTTCATTCATGTTTCTGGCTTTCTTAGTTCATTGTGTGACTGCAGCATTCTACTACTGACTTACACTCAAGTTCTTTCTGGTGTTTGGCTATTATAAATAGTTCTGCTTTGAACATTCTTGTCCACCTACCTTGAAGAGGTACATGCCCAAGAGTATGTCAAGAGTACACTTAGGAATGAACTTGCTGGATCATAGGACAGGGCCATCTTTAACTCTACTAGATAATGTCAAGCCTTCCTAAACTGATGCATAAGTTTACACTTCCACCAGCAATGAGTTTTGCTACAACCTCCCCAGTGACTGGTATTGTCGGATTTTATAATGTTTACCAACCAGATGAGAATATAATAGCATTTCATTGCAGAATTATTTATCTAATTATTAACAAAATTGGTTATCTTTTTATATACACATTGACCATTTGAATATTCTCTTTTAAGTTGCCTCTTTTTCTTACTGATTTGTATGTCTTTATAAGTCCTGAATATTTGTCCTTTTTGTTTGGCTGATTTGGGTTATATAAATTTTTAACAATTTCCCCAACTGAGTAATTTGTCTTACCACACTTTTAAGGGGGTGTTTTGATAGATAGATGTTGTTAATTTTAATACAAATTAATATGTCAGTCTTTTCCTCTATAGGTACTGGTTTTTGTATCTTGTATAAGAAAGACTTTCCTACCTTGAAATTCTTCTCTTATATTATCTTCTAGACTTTTGTATTTGACCTTTGACATTTCAGTCTTTAATATGCATGAAGGTCAGTTTTTATATGGTGTGAGGTAGGTGTCAACTTTAATTTTATTTCAGTTTGATATCTAAATGGTCTAGTATTATTTATTTAAAAGTTTGTCTTTTTCACACTAATCTGCAAAGTTATCTCTTCCACTGCTCAAATATCCCTCAAAAAGTGGATTTCTTCTTGGACTTTCTACTCTGTTTTTTCCCCAACTTGCCTAACCCCATGCCACTGTCATAATTACATAACTTTAAAATATGTTTTGATACCTGATAAGTCAATTATTCCCATCTTATATTCCCTTCTTAAGATTTTCTTGGCTTTTCTTGACCCTTTGAAGTTCCATATACATTTTGAACAAGCTTGTTGAATTGAACAAAAGAGCCTGCTAAGATTCCATTTGAAATTCATTAAATATATAGAAATCAATTCTGTCTCAACTAAGATAGAACTGAGACTTTTAATAATTTTGAATATTTCACTCCACTGATCTTTGTTCTAAGTTTATTTCAGTCATTTTAATATAAAGTTTTATATTTTTTCCACAGAATTCTTATATATCTTTGTTAGATTTATTCCAAATTGCTTCATGTTTTCTTAAGTTAGAATAAAATGTGTATTACCTCATTTTAACTGTTATTTTGCTGGTATATAAAAATGCAATTTGTTACTGTACGTTACTATGCATATTATTGAATTCTCGTGAGTCATAATAATTGAATCTCTTTGATGTTCTATATAGAATCATGCCAACTGTTATCAGTTGCAATTTTGTATGTTGTTTTTAATCTCAAATCTTTTTTTTTTTTTTGTCTGTCTGTCTGATTTGGGTCAGGTTTCAAATGTAACGTTGACTAGAAATGGTGGACAGCCAACCAGCGTCATTGATTCCTGATCCAAAAGAGAAAATGTTAAATGTCATTTTAGGTTTGATCTGCTATGCAATTTTTGCAAATGATATTTCATTATATTAATGATGCTGATCCTAATTTGCTAAGAATTTTTGTCATGAATTAGATGTTGACTTTTATTACCTGATTTTCTGCCTCTATTAAAATAATCATATATTTTCTCTTTTTTAAATTGTGCTAATTTATACTGATTGATTTTTAAATGTCCAACGAATTTCACATTTCTGGAATAAATTCAACTTTGCAATGTATTTTTATATTTGCAAAATTTTGCTTAGAATTTGTACCTATGTTCATGAATGAGAAAGACCTATGATTTTACCTTTCCTAATGGCTGTGTCAGGTTCTGATATTAAAGTTATGCTGGCCTCATAAAATAAATTGGGAAATGTTCCTTCTTTTCTACTAATATTTAAGAATTTGTATAAAAATTATTTTACTGTTTGGTAGAATATGACAGAGTTCAATAATAAAGACAGTTAGACTCAGAGTTCTTTGTAGGAATATTTTAACATACTTTGTTTATTTAATAGATAAAATACTATTCATATATATCTATTTGTCTGTCAACATTAGTAAGTTTGTTTTTCTAGGAATTTGTTCATTTTACTTAACTGTCAAAACCATTGACATGAAATATTAATAAAGCCCTAATATTATTTTTAATATATGGTATCTGTGATCTCTTTTTATTCCTTAAATTATTTGTACATTCTCTTTCTTATTCCTTGATTATTCTCAACAGATATTTGTAAATTTTATTCTTTTTAGAAAATTGACTTTTTGGCTTTATTGATCACTTCTTTTTTAATAGCTTTATAGTATTTTAATTGCTGCCCTATTCCTGGGTAATGCAAGGACCTTCAAACACTTGAATTATATTTATTCCCCTCTCAATGTATGTGTTATCATTACCAGTTACTATAATTCTATTTTATGCCCCACAGTCCATTATTATCATTTTAAGTAATTCATATTATTTATATTTGTCTATAATTTCCTGTCATTACATTTGCTTTCCAGAGTTCCCCTCTGGGATCATTTTCCTTCAGCCTAAATCACATCTCCAAATCATACCACAATCACAGGTAAATCCAAAATTGTATTGTCTTACAGTAACAAAGGTTTATTTCTGTCACATTTACATCTATGGAGGATCAATGAGAGCTCTGCTGAATGTGCTCTTCATTTCAAAATCAAAGCTTAAGGGGCATCCTCTATCTGGGACACCAGTTTCGACAGTGCTCAGAAGTGTTGCTTGTCACTTCCACATGCATTGTATTGTCTGATAAAATTGTCTGATAAAGTGATATGGTCAAATCTGATGTCATCAGGACATAAGGTCCCTATTAGAAGAAGCCAGAAAAACTGATATTAATATATTAATATGATCTGCTCCATCATGTGTTTGTATTTCTATTAAATAGCACCTGTTGTTGAAAAACTCAGTGTTTCCCTGAAAACTGTGTTTTATTTACTGAAACTCTTAAAATATATCTTCCCTGGGTATGCAATTTCCTTAGTATTTTTCCATTTAATACAATAATGATACATTTTCCCTTTCTTCTGACTCTATTGTTGTTATTAAGAAGTTAGCTCAGTCTAGTTGCTATTCCTTTAAAGATAATTCTTTTTTATTTCTGGCTTCTTTTAAGATTTTAACTTGCATGTGGTGCACTGATGCTTCACTATGATATATTCAAGTGTGTATTTCTTTCCACCTGTCACACTTGAGATTTGCTGGACATCTTGAATCCATAGATTAGTATTTGTTCTGTTCAGGAACATTTGCGGCCAACAATTCCTCAAATATTTCCTCCTCTCTATTCTTTCTATCCTCTTTTTCTGGAACTCCGATTAGACATATATGAGAATTCACATATTAGACTTTCTCTTTCTGCCCTCCATGACTTTTTATTGCCTCTTTTATATATTTTTCATCTCTTTGCTTCTTCGTGCTACATTCTGGAAAGTTATTATGACTGATCTTCAGAACAATTATTCTGGTTGATTCATCTATTGAGTTTTTACTTTCAACTATTGGACTTCTCTTTTGTAAAAGTTTGATTTGGTTTTTCCAATCTTCTAGGGCACTTTTCGAGTATTCTATTATCAGGAATATTTTTATTTCTTTAAACATTGTTGGCATGGGATTTTATAACTTGTGGTTATAACCATAGTATCAAGTCTTTGCAGATTTGTTTCTGTTTTATGTTTTGTCAGCTGGTTCGTAATATTAGTGCCCTTGTTTATTTGTGTGTGATTGGTTATTATTGCCAGTGAGTACCCATTAGTCGTTTTCCTTAAAAGTGTGTTTATAGGTACTCTTTAAGGATAAAGATGAAAATAACTTTCTGCAAAAAAATTTTAATTTACTTTTGCTAGGTTTCTATGGATACCAAGAACCACTAGTCTAGTAAATTTGGGTGTTGAATACTCACAAAAGCCACATGTGGTTATAATTTTGCTGAGAATTCCTGCTGTGCTCTGACTGTATTCCTCAAAAGTTCATGTATCGGAAACCTTATCTCTCTTTCCTTATGAATGAATAAAGGAATTAATGAGTATGATGCCCTCATGAATAGATTAATGTCACTATTAGAGAGTGCTTATCTGAGAGTGGTTACCCTAGTATCATGCAAGTAGGTTTCTTATAAAAGCAAGTTTTTTCTAGCTCCCTTGCCCTTGCTCTGTCACAATGTGATGCCTTCTGCTGTGTTGTAATGCAGCAAGAAGGCCCTCACAGATGCTGGCTCCTCCATCTTGGGCTTCCCAGCCTCCAGAACTATGACATAAATATTTCTTTATAAATTACCCAGTCTGTGGTATTCTGGTACAGCAACAGAAAACAAACTAAGGCAATTCCCTCTTCTGTTTTGCTAAGCATCAAGGTCACGTTCGTAGCAAATGCATGATACTGGGAGAATGAGGCTAGTTTACTTCCAATTACCTCTCCTTCCTTGGGGTTCCCAGATCTTTAAGAAACGTGCTGTCTATTAGACTTCCACCTAGAGTGGGCCCTGTGTTTGTTTACCCTTTACCCTATTTCACTTTTATTCAAATTTAACTCATTTGACAAACATCCCCAGAGAAAAGTGGATTAAATGATTCTCTTACATTCTGATTCCAGTTCTTACTTATAGTTTAACTTGGTAGATCTTTACTATCTTTTTAAATCTTACATTTCTAAAAATACATTTATTTTCTATTGTATGTAGCACTTTTAGTTGTTTTATTCCAATGCAAATGTTGGCCCAAATGACCTCTCCCTGACACTTTCCTCTGAGGGTAACTACTGGACAAATTCTAAAATGATTCCACACCAGCGTTCTCCTGGGTAGCGCAGATCCAGCTAATGGGAAACATTCCACATCCCTTGCTCTGACTCTGAAAGTGCAGGTAAATCAAAACACATCAGCCCCCTCTTAGCTTTATCATAAAGCAATCTTTCAGTCTTTTATCACCTCCAGATTTCTCAGACAGGAGTCAGACATCAGTCCAACCTCTGCTTTAGTTTTCTCACATGTGAGTCAGACACGAGTCCTCTACAGCTTCCAACTGCGGGAGACTCATTTAAAGTTCTGAGTTGTCTCACTGAAGCCTTCTTCATCTAGCTTTCAGAGGAAGGAACAGACCATTCCTCTCCCCACAGCAACAGAACTGAAACACTCCACAGAGCAGTAGCTCTCTGAAAGAAAACCTTTGTGACAACTCATCCTCCCAAATCTGATTCTTTAAGGCCTTGATCACGCTGAAGAGTACAAGACTCATGGAACAGCTTGTCATTTTGTAAATTCTGCATGGGAAGCGAACTGTCCTCTTACTTGGCATCTTCCTATAGTTTTCACACCTCGGTCAAGAACGAAACATTCTGTACACTTTGATATCATTTGTCATAATGAAAAACAAATTATGAAAATTTGAGGGTTTTTTACTTTCAACACCACATTTAGCAGTAATCTGTGCAATGCTATGGTGAGAAGGCTAGTATCTATTTTCACCATGTATTTACTATTTTTAAAAAGATACAAGTAAAACTACATGATGTACTAAATTGTACTAAATTGTTGGAACTTTATAATCACTAATTTATAAAAACATCCAAACTCTAGAGGTGAAAACAAAGGGAAATAAATATGTATCTCACAAAGAAGAGTGGGAGGAGAGCAGTAAAGCTTTCTAAAAGATCAGGAGATATTTAACAAAACTTAAGAGAATCTCTCCCTTAGGAGAAGAAAACAATTCACCCTCACCAAAAAGATCCAGGTACCCCCACTCACTTCCTATTAAGACAACCAGCACCTAACAATATAAACCCTATTTCCTCTAAAAGCAGAGTGCCTCTGACATGAGGAAAAGCCCAAGTATCTTGACCTCTGCTCAGAAGCAATACTATTACAAGCCAAGAGATTTTTGCTAGACTTTGCGGGACATCCACCGGGACTCTCAGTGGAAACACTAATCTGTTGACGTATAGAGCACTACACAATTCCCTCAGAAGCCCTAATTCTCATAAATCAAAAGTTCTACTTCAATGCAACTGATCTATTTTGCAGAAGGCAATCCTGCTCAGAATTAGATTTGTCATGGCACATCCTTTTAATCTTTATCGGTATGAGCTTTGTAAACATAGTATTTGAAATAATACAGCATATTATTTTATACAAAAGCCTTGAGAGTCCTAGATTCCTGAATACTTTCTAGTAAAACAGCCAAGTTACTTAAGCTGCTGCTGCTTCTCCTCCTCCTTTTTCTTTTTTAAGCAAGAGTGAAGTAAAAGTCCTACGAGCTAGTGAGCAAAGAAATGTTTGAATATTGAGGGAGTTAATGAGACAGAGATAATGCTGTTTCAGTTGGCAAGTCCTACAAAGCAAAGGTTTGTGCAAAGGTAATAGTGATATGAATTGAAGACAGGGATACTGACCATCTATTTGATATTTACACCCTCAGAATCTTTTCCTCAGCAACTGTTTCACATATGTAACACTGCCAACTTGCTTGAGAATATAATCTTCATAAAATGTTATGTTTTCCTTTACACTGAACAAGCATTTGCCCTTTTGGAAATATCAAAAAAAGACTTTAGTGAGGGTTTAAGTCAATCTACATAAAATGTCTTTGAAGTAGCCAAGTGATTTTCTGTTTGCTTTTAATTATCTCTTCTGTGGTCCAAGCACTTGGAGAACAGATGTGAGAGAAGGCTTTGTATAGAAAATAAAAGAAATAACAGAAGCTTTCAATGAGATAGACTTAATGTAGTGGTGGCTCTGGGGAAAAGTATATAGGAATTAAGCAAATATTAGAGACCACAGATACCAATGTACAGCTAGATACCAGAGATGCCAATGTACAGCTAACTCAAATCACAATAGGTGACCATTGCAGAGAGTGAAGACGTCATAAACATAGTAAACGCAGTGATCTATGGAGAGGTCCATTTAAATGAACAAAAATGGGCAAGTTATATACAATATTCTAGAAGTCCATAGATTTAAAAAAATTAAACGTGATATCCTATATGAAGTCTTACATAATCTGTCCCCTCACCCACAGCCAAGTTAAAATGTCTTGGGATGGTGTTCTATCAGATATATCTATACATGAGTCCCCTTTTGTTTCAGTTTTGTCTTTTGTAAAAACAGCTAATGATATCTTAAGGATTAAGTAGAATAACTCCTAAAAGTCCTTAGCACACACATTAAACATAGTAGGCACTCAAGAAATAATCATTATAATTATACTGTAATTTTGTACTTAGATTGGTCTCTCTCATTACAATCTCCTTCAAGAATATATCATAGCTAATCAATAGCTACTGTTAATTATGAAGTTTTTGTACACTAGGTATTGGTCTATGTGATTTATATGTAGATAGTATTATTATCCTCATTTTATAGACAAGGCACTGACAGGATAACTAACTTGCCCATGGTTACCTATCTCAGAAGTAGCAGAGCTAAGACTTTTAACCCACACACTCTGGTGATATGGTTTGGCTGTGATCCCACCCAAATCTCATCTTGAATTGTAGCTCCCATAATTCCCATGTGTGGTGAGAAGGACCTGATGGGAGGTGATTGAATCATGAGGGCATGTCTTTCTTGTGCTGTTGTCATGATAGTGAATAAGTCTCATGAAATCTGATGGTTTTATAAAGAGGAGTTTCCCTGCATAAATTCTTTTTGCCAGTCACCATGTAAGATGTTCCTTTGCTCTTCCTTCATCTTCTGCCATGATTGTGAGGCCTCCCCAGCCATGTGAAACTGTGAGTCAATTAAACCTCTTTCCTTTATAACAAATCTTATTATGATGTGTTTTTGTTTTTTGTTTTGTTTTGTTTTGTTTTTTGAGACAGAATCTCACTCTGTTCCCCAGGATGCCCAGGTTGGAGTGCAGTGGCGTGATCTCAGCTCACTGCAACATCCACCTACCAGGTCAAGCAATTCTCCTGTCTCAGCTTCCACAGCAGCTGGGACTTCAGGCGTGTGTCACCATGCCCAGCTAATTTTTGCACGGCTAATTTTCTCTGTGTTTTTAGTAGAGGCAGGGTGTCATCATGTTACCCAGGCTGGTCTCGAACTCCTGAGCTCAGGTGATCCACCCGCCTCAGCCTCCCAAAGTGCCAGGATTACAGGCATGTGCCACCAAGCCCAGCCCTCGGTTATGTCTTTATTAGCAGGTTGAAAATGGACTAATACATCTGGCTAGTACAACTAGTACAACATACTGAGTACTGATATCATAGAAACACACACACACACAGGCAAAGATGTGTTTGTGTGCATTCTGCTTAGTTTTAAAAAGCACCAACTTCAAGTCTAAGTCAACTCGATTCCTTAACATTTTTCTTTCTATCCATAGTCAAAATCAGAAATGCCTGCTGAAAAACATCTTCAACTATGACCGACGCCCTCCACTCCACTCCAAGCCCCCATAATCCGACCTGGTAATGCTGGTTTCCTTCCTGTTGACGTCTGCTATTCTGACTATCCTCTTCAGACAGAAGTCAGGCTTGGACTTCCTAGCTGGATTTCAATGTTGGCATCATTCCAGAATCTTATTTAACCTTTGGTTTCAAACTCTGCTGCCTTTGGATCCGGCCTATTCTACTCCAGCATCTAATCCAGGTCATTGGGAATGCAGTCCTGGCCCTTGTTTTGGAATCCATCTTTTTCTTGAAGGCGAGTATAAATATTTAAAGTCTAACTTGGGATTGAATCCCAGGGATCCCGGGCAAGCTTTTAATTTTTCTGAGCCTCAGTTTCCTCACTGGAAAGATGTGAAAAATATTAAGACCTGTTTCACCAGGTTGCTGTGAGAATGAAATAAAAAAAAATACATGTAAAACAGAATTGTGCTTGGCACATAGCATACAATGCAAAAGCGTATTGGATGAAAAAAGGATGACAAAAGAGTAATTTAGTCTGATTTTATTATTTTGTCTGAAAAATAAACACAAAGGCCCTGAATGTTCCCTGCATTTCTCACATCACCTTCATTCTTCAAGACTCAGCTCAATTATTTATTCAAGGAAGAGACCCTCCTTTGTGCTCTCACAACAAACCAAACAAGCTTTTATCTCGGTCCTTGCCACATTAAGTATCATGTGTCTCTTTGTCCATACCACTAGATTGTCAGCTTCCTGAGAGAGGCCCATGTGTGCATGTATGTATGCGAGTGTGTTGGGGGTTATTACACCTTAGTCACCTTTGTTGCCCCAGTTCCTATCATAGGCACCAGATTTTTCTGGGCTCAACTAAACTGTGTATGTGATCTTCTGCCAGAACCACCAAATGAGAAGGTACCAACTGGCTAAATAATGAGATTGGATGAAGCAAAGGGAGATTCATGAGGAAGCAGTCATCAGCTTAGAGCTGCTCCTCAACTCTGAAACAGAGTAAAGACACTCACACCTCCATCATAAGAGAGTCAGATGGTGTCTCCAACATGGACTACTTACCTTTCACCTTACGAAATAAAGGGTGAAAAAGTTGTGCCCTATGAAAAAAAAAAATTAATGAGGCTATTTCATAAGAAATCTAGCATCATTAAAACTAGAATGGGATATTTTTATGTATGTAATTGTGGTCTGCAAAAAGAAGATGACATCCTAACCCTCAGTACCTGTGAATGTGACCTTACTTGGAAATAGTCTTTGCAGAGGATCAACTTAAGATGATATCATTAGGGTAGGCCCTGATTCAGTGTGAGTGGTGTCGATATAAAAAGAGAAAATTTTGACACAGGGACAGACCCATGCAGTAGGAAGACATGCACAGGAAGGATGCCACCTAAAGATAAAGGCAGAGATTGCAGTGATGCTTCCACAGATGAAGGAACACCAAAGATGGCCGGCAAGCCCCTAGAAGCCAAGAGAGAGGCATGGGATAGATCAAGCTTGTCCAACCTGCAGCCCATGTGCTGTCTACAGCCTAGGATGGCTTTGAATGTGGCCTAACACAAATCTGTAAAGTTTCTTAAAACATTATGAGATTTTTTTTGCAGTTTTTTTGTTTGTTTGTTTTTTGTTTTTGTTTTTGTTTTTTTAGTTCATCAGCTGTCATTAGTGTTAGCGTATTTCATGTGTCACCTAGGACAATTCTTCTTCCAATGTGGCCCGGGAAAGCCAAAAGATTGAACACTCCAAGACAGATTATTCCTCACAGCCCTCAAAAGAAACCAATCTTACCAACACCTTGATCTGCAGTTTTGGCCTCCAGAGCTACGAGACAATCAATTTCTGTTGTTTGAGCCAGCCAGTTTGTGGTACTTTTCTATAGCAGCCCCAGAAACTAATAAAGACTTGTTAAGGAAATAGCAGGAGAATCTCAAAAAAAAGGAAGTATAATGGAATACCATCAAGAAAATCAGTAGTAGTAACCATTTTAAGCTTCAAACCCACTACCAATAACATTTTAAAGTATTCAAAATACTGAAACAGAGAAAAAGATGCTACTCATCCCAGGCAATCAATTCCACCTAAAAGCTTACCATTCATATCTAGAAAAGCAAACATTCTCCAACCCCAGTTATTACTATTGTCTTTCCAAATGGTCGTGGTTCCTCCTTGCTCATCTATTTCTATTATTACAACTGAACTTCAAGATCACTCTGTTAAGTTCCCAACTTTATTATAAGATGATATAAAAAATAATTCACATAGATGTTTAAATGGCATTGAATGTAAGGTTCAAACATTTCTTATTAATTATATCACTGGGTATTTTATGAAAATCTGTTGTTGATGTGAACTTGTTCATTTGATTACATTTTTAAACTGTCAATTGCCAGTGTAAAGGAAAACACAGACTTCCCTGTTGATGTAATGGTCAGTTGCTGGCTCTGGAGCACATTACTTGGGTACAAATCTTCACTTTTCCACTTGCTTCAAATGTGATTCTAGGCAAGCTGCTCAACCTCTTTAAAGTTTCCTCGTTAGTAAAATGTGGATAATGCTAGTAATTACCACATAAGGATGTCAGAATTAAATGAGATAATGCATATTAAGCAACAGCCTTGTATAGAGCAAGACCTCAGTGGGTGTTAGCTATTATTGTTGATGTAGTTAGTATTAGGTATGTATTAACTCCCTAATGGGAAATTGAGAAAGCAAAGCTGTCATGGAGATCTGCCTTTAAAAAAGACAAATACCCACCAAAAGCCAAATATCACTTAAAAAATTTATAAAATGGTCAAAAATCATTCTCTCATTTTTACATTTATCCCTACTGTAACTCATTTAGAAACCAAGGAGAGCTGAATAAAGAGTTAAGCATAGAAAAAAAGAAGGAGAAATTGGCTAAATAGGACCATCTTAAAATATTTTATTAAAAAAAAATTCCCTGAATACTCTCAGCACATTGGAGTGCATTTATCTTAACTGTATATAAAATATAGTAGCCCAAGAAGAAGAAATTATTTTACTCCATTTTCTTCTTTTATAATTGAAAGACACTTCTTTGAGCAAATAAATAAAGTGCTCTAGGCAAAAAGACACAAGAGAACATTATTCAACATGCAAAGTGTTTTGGAAATCATAGCTTCTCTAATTAAGATAAACTTTTTCGTAAGACTGAATAGCGTACAAAGTACAATAAAATAAGATGTGTGATTTAACAATACATGTAACCTGTAATTCAGTTCTAACATGTTTTATTTAAAATCTCTAAAACTAGAGATCTGGTTCCCTAAAGTTACTTATAAATACATGGTAATAGCTTGAAATATATTTCTGCTAGTATCTCTGCAAAGTCCTCACTACTCTCCCAAGGTTTGAGAATATGTAATATCTATAAATGAAAGCTCCCTCAGTGCATAACTGCTAATAGGCACAACAAACACCAGTTTACACTGAGAATTTTTATTCATCAGTATGTAAAACCTGATTTTGCTTACACCTACATATTAAATTAAATGTAGGTGTAGTCTAAGATGTAGCTCTTCTTTGAGCAAAAGAATTGCTTATACCGACAGTAATTAATTCCAACACCTAGTTTCTCACATTGCCGTGTCGTAACTCTCAGAAAACAAGGAATAATTTTAATATTAATAAACTTGAACACTCTACAAAATACCTTCTGCTGTAGTGTCCTATAAGTATATTTTCACTGTAAAAATTAATTTTACTAATATACAAGAAGATACCCTTGCCTAATCAGATAGAAAAATTGAATATAGGTATCTACTCTATATTCACCCAATAACTCACTTTCTGACTCAAAAAGCTTTACACCCAACTGTCAATACCCTAAACAAAAAGAATATGACAAATCATAAGATACCCATTTATTTGATTAAAAAACCGAGGTCCAGAGAGATTTTTGCCCAAAATTAAAGAGTGAGTTAGTGGCAGAGTAGGAAATTAAAACTGAAATTATAGCACTCCATTTTCTCCCTTGATAGCTTATTCATCTACATTTTAAAATAGACCACAGACAATTGAGATACAGAGGCAAAAAAGAATCTAGAAATCTGTCACTCATTTATCATTGAAAATTTACTCTTTTTAAAAAGTAGCCTAGTTTTTAAACTTAAAAGAATAATTACACTTTAATAAAGAATCAGAAGAAATAAAACAAGTTTTTTAATTAAACTTGCAGAAATCATCTAAAATCCAGTGAAAGGAAGTTATTTTTGAGCTTATATGTCTCAACAATTACAAACTGGGTTTAATTTAAACTTTCTGTGTGAAAATTTTTGCTTTTGCCAAGAACTATAGTGTTTTTCATGATAAAAATCAGTTTCTTGGTGAGAAATAGAATTTGAAACATTGACATTTATGTTCTTATGTGAATAATAAGTAAAACATCTCTGTTTCCTATATGTTTACAAGCAGCACAAGAGTAGTTCATTATTATTAAATAAATAAGATATTAGCAAATTTGGAGTCAGATTATTCTAGAAATTGGAAAATGACCCACTTGTTGGATAAAATGGTTAGTACTTTCCAAATAAAAATTAGATATTCCTCTCTTGCAAACTCAATTTCATGATCTAATGTTTGGAAGTTTCTATTAAGCCACTCTGTGAAGATTTTTCTAACATTAGCCTTCAGATAATACTTAAAGCAGACATTCCCCCAGGCTTTCTGGCATCAGGGACCAGTTTTGTGGAAGATAATTTTTCCAGAGACAGAGGCGGGAGTATGGGGTGGTTTCAGGATGAAACTGCTTCATCTCAGATCATCAGGAATTAGATTTTCATAAGGAGCACGCAACCTAAAGATCCCTTGCATGTGCAGTTCACAGTAGGGCTTGTGCTCCTATGAGAATCTAGTGCCACCACTGATCTGAGAAGAGGCGGAGCTCAGGTGGTAATGCTCGCTGGCCACCTCTCACCGTGAAGCCCAGTTCCTACCAGGCCAGGGACTGGCACCAGCCTGGGGGTTGGAGAACCCTGGCTTAAAGTTTTAATTTTTCTATTAATTTGTAAACATGTCAAGCTTGGACTAGTAAAAATGGTTATATTAACATAAAGCATCTAACAACTTAATCTGCACCTCTGGAAGATGGGTAGAGTGAGGGATACCCTACCAATCCCTCACTCCCATTAACCAGAGAAGCTCTGCTTATATTTGTTGTCTTCATAGGGGCCTCAGATAAGATTTAATTTATTAAAAATGCAGTTCTGCTGACTTAAAGTAATTGAAAAGTTGTTCAAATTTGTTATAGAAAAGAGTAAATCAGGAGTAATTTGAAATAAAACACTGATATTTGGATAATTCTCTTATCTAATGCATATTTATTAAGCATCTACCATAGGTCAAGTAATGTTGGAAACATTAAGAATATCATAATAAAATTCTTGTCCTCAAGAAACTTTCAATTGAATAAATAGACACTGCTATGTAAATGGCAAAGTACATAATTCAATTCTATAAAACATAATAAATGCTATAAAAAAGGACAAAAAGGTTTTAATGGGCAGTTACTTTTGATAATGTCATCAGGGGATGTTTCTATGCCTCTCTTTCTCTCAGAAAGTAGCACTTGAAAATATTTCCAAAATATATTTCTAGTGAAAAGCATTTCAGACTAAGGGAATGACAACGTAAAGTTTCTGAGGGAAATAACAGTGATGTATTCAAATAAGCATAAAAAGATCATATCAATAGGAAGCGGTGAGCACAAGGAGAATGGTGGTTTGGGTCAGCAAGGTAACAGGGATTAGATGGTGGAGGGCCTCATAGGCTGATGTGAGGACTTGTTTTAACTTTGATAGGAAGAAATAGAGGAAGATACTCATGTAACGTGACTTATGTTTTTAAAGGTTTACTCTTGGTTGTTGTTTGGTAATAGAATGGACAATAGGAAAAGTTGCAAAAATTTAAGTAAGGAGAGTAATTTAGAAGCTGTTTCAATGGTCCAGGAGGAAAAAGGTGATGACTTGGTGACTTGGAATAGCAGCGAAAATGTGGAGAATTAGTAAAACACAAGATTATTTTTAAGGCAGAAACCTGTAGGACTTGCTGATAGATTACATAAAAGGTATACAGGAAAGATGAATCAAGGTTGACTCTGATTCTGTTTCACCAGAGCAGCCTGATGCACGGGTTTGCAATTTACTAAAATGAAAAAGGTAGAAGAGTAGGCTTGATGGGTGAAAGAAGAGTTCTGTGTTTGAAATGTTTGCATTTGAATTTCACATTGGAAATTTCAAATAAGAAATTAGAGTCCACAGAGGTCAGAGGTGAAGATATAAATGCATCAGCATACAGGTGGCTTCAAAGCCACAGTACTGAATAAGATCAATAGGT
The DNA here is from genome assembly GCF_043159975.1 of Macaca nemestrina. Classification (NCBI taxonomy): domain Eukaryota; kingdom Metazoa; phylum Chordata; class Mammalia; order Primates; family Cercopithecidae; genus Macaca; species Macaca nemestrina. The sequence goes on from NC_092134.1 coordinate 60,988,699, forward strand.
AGAGATACAACTGAGAAAAGAAGAGAGTGAGGAGTCCATTCTTGGAATATCAAATATATAAATATTGAGAAAATAAGAAGTACACAGGAAAGCAGTCTGAGAAACAACAGCCAGTGAGGTAAGAAGAAACTGGTGTACCTTTCCAAGAGCCAAGAGAATAAAGTTTTTTTGTTTTTTGTTTATTTGTTTGTTTGTTTTGAGATGGGGTCTGGCTCTGTCGCCACACTAGAGTGCAGTAGCGCAATCTCAGCTCACTGCAACCTCCGCCTCCCAGGTTCAAGCGATTCTCCCGCCTCAGCCTCCCAAGTAGCTGCAACTACAGGCGTGCACCGTCAGGCCCAGCTAATTTTTGTATTTTTAGTAAAGATGGGGTTTTACCATGTTGACCAGGATGGTCTCGATCTCTTGACCTCGTGATCCACCCGCCTCAGCCTCCCAAAGTGCTGAGATTACAGGTGTGAGCCATCGTACCTGGCCAAGAATAAAGTCTTGAAAGAGTGAATGAACGACTCTCCTACATGCTATAGAGGGGCCAAGTAAATTAGGTCTCTTGGCTGACCATTGCACAGCAACCTTAGAGCCCAGGCAAAACTCAAAGCCTGATTAAAGTGAGCTCAAAGGATAATGGGAGTTAAAGAATGGATACTGTAGAGAAAACATTTTGAAGAATATGCTATTAGCAGTAACAGAGAAACCATAGCTAAAGGGGGAATCAAGATCAGGAAATGCTTCTTATTTGCTTAAGACAGGGTATATTGAAGCCTGTTTGTTTAAAGATAATTTAGTTGGAAGAGTGGGTACCTGACGATGCGAGAAAGAGTGGATAATTTTTAGAGCAAAGTTTTAAAAGCACCCAGAGGATGTAGGGTCAAGACCATTTTAGAGGAGTTGGTCTCATATAGGTGTACAGAAAATTCATACATGGCATACCAGGAGGAAACACAAGGTATATGAGTACAGACCCAGGCAGATAAGAGAAGGAATTTACTTCTGATTTTTTTTGTAAAAAAAAGAAAAAAAAAGAAAGAAATATCCAGATCATTGGCTAAGATTGAGAAAGGAAAGAGAACACTAGAGGTTTGAGGGGAGGGAAAAAGATGTGAGATTGTTTTCTTGGAGAATAGAAGAGCTAAATAATTACAGAAATATAGAATGATTGGTGCAAAAAATTAAGGGCTCATTTTACTGCGTAGTCATAAATTTAAAGTAAATACCATGATCAAGTCAATGCAGGCATAGAATAAGCATAGAGTAGGATTTAACAAGGGTAGATGTTTTTCAGGTGACAATGATAGAAAGGCACAAAAGAGTTGAATATGAAAGCCAAGGGATGATATAATGATATATTATATCATCTAACCTGGGTGAAATGAAATGGAGGATACGAGAAGAGTCATGATCCTGAAAATATGTAGGATTAGTAGTTTGGGAATTCTAGGAAGAAGGAGGGTGACAAGTTGTTGGAGCAGAAGAACTGGATGAACAAGGCTACAAAGATAGGATGTTGCAAGCGGAGTAGGATGCTTGAAATGAAGATGTTTCAAGGTGGTACAGTTATTGGAAATGACAGGGTCCAGGGTATGACTGTGAACTGAATGGGGGGCAATGAAAAACATCAATAGAACTGAGAATATTAAGGCCTCTCAAGGGTGTTGGAGGGATCATCAATGTGAACACTGAAGCCACCAATAAGGATGATAGAGGAGTGATGGAAAGTCAGTGTTTCAGGTTCATCAATAACCTCATGGAGAAGGAGGGAGAAGGTTGGGAAGATGTTGGTCAAAGGATACAAAATTTCAGTTAGATAGGAGCAATAACTTCAAGAAATCTATTGTACAACATGGAGACTATACTTAAGAACAATGTATTATATTTGCTAAGAGTGTAGATTTTAAGTATCCTCACCACAAAAAATAGTAACTATGTTAGGTAGTGCATATGTTAATCAGCTTGATTTAGGTTTAGACATTTCCCAATGTATACATATTCCCAAGCATCATGTTGTAAGCAACACATACGTAAAATTTTTTAATTTAAAAAATGTTTAAGAAAACACCATTTGGTTAAATATGATTCCTGGGAGGTAACAGTAGATTAATTCAACCAAGCTGAGGAAGCAAGAGGCATACTTCACCTGCATCCACTCAGGTAGCCAGAGGTTTCTGGAAGGTGGCAAAGATAAAAAGTAACCTGGAATTCGCTCTAAACAATATGACACCTATACCACTTGTAAGCTTGTGTGTTGCAGGATGTGAAAGGAAAATTATCCACACTTGAAAGAGTCACAGGGGAAAGAGTATCTTCAACATATAGCCAAGTTTCAGTAAGAATTAAAAAGTAAACAAAACATTTATAGAAGTTAACAGCAGAGGGGGATTTGCAATGAGCAGAATGGGAGAGTCTGGAACAGAAGAAGTGAACTTGAATCAGATTAATGAATGTACATATATATATATGTAAAAAAGACTCAAGGTGATAAGGGATGCCCTGGGATGTTTGAGATTATGATGATAATGAATTAATCATCTCTCTGGGGAAGGCTAATTAATATAATTATGGTGTTCTTCCTTGTACTGATCTCTTAGGCAGTTTGTTATGGTGTTGGGAGGTAAAAGGTGTGCAATTCATGGCAAAAATACTTGCTGCCTATGGATCTCCTTTAAATCCATTGCAAGTGGCATTTTCAGAATCTACTGTTAATTGGACTATTAATCAAATTTCTCTGTGTTTAGAATTTGAGAGCTCAGAAAGCATTGTCTTGCACCATTTATTAGACTCTGGTGATGTAACAAACTTAAATTAAGCGTGATAAAGTAAGCCTGATAATAGTTCATTTTAAGGTCTCCAAGTCAATAGAATTAATTGTCCAAACCATATTTCTTAAACTTGTCAACCTCAATGCACATAATGGGTAATATATACCTGAGTATGTTCATATGAGCCAGGTGTACACATTTACAGTTACTAGCTCTAATTCCAATCCATTCATTCTCTCCCAATGAAGGATTGCAGAAAGAAAATGCATGAGAGTTGGATTGATATATTAACCATGACTCCACCAGATTTTTGAAAGAAATAAGATTTATTAAAAGCAAGATTTAATATTTTCATGAAATTCATAGTAATATCTTTGTGATACTTGTAACATACTTCACACCTCAGCTCAACATTCTAAAATTCGCTCTCTAGGCTCTGTACAAAAAAAATGTCAACTGTAACACAGCATTATATTGATCAAAATAAATCAACCACCATCCAAGAATAAGGATCAGCATATTTTCCTTTTTGTGATCATTTATTTGTAGTTTTCTTCATCTCATATCTTCAGTGACTGATATGTTTGACAACAGATATACAAAATCTGACACTGTGGGAACAGATCTTCATTTTTACCATTTGTTAGGTTTAAAAAATGTGACAGATTCTGAAACATGTTATGTGTTCTCTGAGATTCACTGTCTGTTTATGTACTCCCCTCACTGCCCTTGCCTCCCACACCCTGCATTTCTCAGGGATAGCTCTAGCACACAGAGAACCACTTTTCTCGGGCCCAAGCTCTGAAACAGGGACTGCAGTGGCCTACGCATGAGACTTGATGAACTTAGTAATTTGAGAACCAGCATTCTATCAATAATATGCATTATTATTAGATACATAGATCTGAGATTTAAGTCCAGTCACCTGATTCAAATGTCTATATGATTAGCCATTATTCTCTATCTTCCATCTTAGTCTGAAGCATTATTAGAGGTTGCAGAGGAAAATAAGTGTTAATCCTGACAAAAAAATTCAGGTTTTCCTGACATTATTCGCTTCAGGTGAGAATGTAAAATAACATGAAGCAACATGAGTCTTTGCATAAATATGTCATATTGAATGTAAATATACAATAGGTGAAACATTAACATTCACTCAGTACATATAAATAAATTTGTATACAAATGTGTAGTGTATAGTTTTTAAATGTATGTAATAATAAATTGATATACAGTATATAAAATATAGTATATAGTGTTTATTAACACAAATATAAATTCCATTACTGTGATGATTCTGCACATATTTATAAGAAAATGCATGCCCTTAAAAGAAACAAAATGTACTAGTTATTTTAAATGTGCCAGTTTAGTTTGATTCTCGATCATATGTAAAAATGTAGAAAAATAAATCTTGAATAAATGCCTTTCAGGGATTTGTAATTTTTATATTATTAAACTAAAGGGGTTATCAAGTAATGCAGGGTTCAGCAAACTGTGGTCCATGGGTCAATTCTGGCCAACCATCTGTTTTAGTAAATAAGATGTTATTGGAACACAACCATATCCATTCATGTATATTTCGTCTATGGCTGCTTAGCTATAACAGCAGAGTGGCATAATTGAACTGAGATTATATAGTTTACACAGTTGAAAATGTTTTCTCTCTGGCCCTACACAGAGAAAAGTTTGCTGATCATTGTGATATTGATTATGGAGGCGTCTTTACATTATGAAAATTGTTTCAATCACATATTTTTTCACTATAGATCAGAAGCAGGGATGACACAGAGTAGAAGATATTTAAGGAGGTACATCAAGAATTTCTTCTGAAATTATCAAAGTAATTCAGACAAAATTGAATTGTGATTGAAAGAGCTGAGTAATTCATGTGGTTGCCATACTCTTTATTTTGGCCATGTCCTCACTGGCATTCCCATCACAAATCTCAGCAAAATGATCTAAGCCTTACACAGGTATATTAGTCAGCTTAGGTTTATGTGACGAAATACCATAGACTGGGTGGCTTAAACAGCAGAAATGTATTTTCTCATAGTTCTGGAGGGTAAAAGCGTGAGATCAGGGTGCCAGCATGATCAAGTTCTGGTGAGGACTCTGTTCCTGGCTGATAGATGGCCATCTTCTTGCTTTGTCCTCACATGGCAGAGACACAGAGAGAGAGAGAGATCTCTCTTCCTCTTAGAAAGCCAACAGTTCTACCACATTAGGATTCCATGTTAATGACCTAATGTGGCCTTAATAAAGCCTCCTAATTACAACTCAGTTACCCTCTATTTCAATACAGTTACATTAGGCTTTAGAGCTTGAACATATAAAATTTGAGGAGACACAATTCAATCCACAGCAATAGGTATAAGAAATTATGCCCAAATTTCTGCTACAGACATGGAATGTTGGTTTTGTCCACTAGAGAAGTTTGGCTCATCAAGTTTCATACCATTTACCAGCTACCTTTATTAATACTAATAAAAATTGACACGGTATATCTCACTGTATTTAAGAAGCTAAATGATCCAAAATGTTATCAACCTACCAATTATTTTATGGCTTAGTGAATATTTTTCAGTCTGTAAAATAAGAAGAATAGCTAAACAATTTAAAACCTTAAAAACATCCTATTCTATGCTACCGAAGACACATTCTAGGTCATTCGTGAATTATTTACCATACGAAGACAGAACCCATAAGGAAAAAAAAATAAAGCCAATAAAGAATAAATCTAAGTTACAAACCATTAAAATTCCTCCAACTGAAAAATGGCATTTGAGACTCACTCTCTCTTTCAAAATCACCCTTTAAAAAGCTTCAGCGATGCCCTGAAGGCTTCATTTACGACTACCATATTGGATTTGCTCTGCTTGTGTACTGCAACCTCCCTTACAGGCTAAGGTTTGTTTCACACTTCAGTCTACTTTACATTTCAAAGTACATAAGCAGCAGCATCAAAATTCTCAAAAACAGTAATGAAAGATTTTAAGACTACAAGGTGGGCCAGGAGTACATTTTTCATTTAAAACCTCTCAAAATGTTTCATTCCAAATCCTAAACCCCTCCAGTGTCATGACAGATAAAGTCAGTCATAAGTTTAAGATTTTTTAAAATAGCCAATTTTATAAAAAATTATTTATTATCAAAATGATTATATCACTTTTATAGTGGCTGGAAATTTCTGAGATTCTTTTTTCTTGTAATAATCTCTCAATAATCATCCAAGTTGAATTTTATATGATGTGCTGAGGACTTGCCTTTTATATTAGACAAGCAAGTGCACAAAATAAATACATCTCACTCAGGTTACAATAGTACCTCTGCTTCTTACCCCACAAAATTATAAGCAGATATCCCACAGTTTACAGCAAAGATTTTTATTATGCTTCATTATCTGATAAGATAATAAGACTTCAATGCAAAATGTAAAGGAGTGATGTCCTGATTGTAATAACCACTTAGAGTTCCTAAGCCTTAGAAATGACAATCAATCAATAAGTAATCATGGAATATCTTTACAATGGAAAGGTCTGAAAAGTTCTGGATAAAGAACACTTACAATAACACTGGGAAGAAAAGGAAAAAATGTATTTTGACTATTTCTCTCTTACATAGTATTTTGCTTTAATTGACTTTTAGATGGTTAACCCTAATTTACATAACTATGCCTCAGTCTCAGTTACTTGAAATGAAGCTATTTTGAAAAACCTTCTGATCTCAATACAAGCTATTTTAGCTCTAAAGTTTATGAGAATGGCCACCTTTCTTTTAAAATTGGCTGATTGGCAGCGCTGCTTTCAGCAGTAATCCCCAGCTAGACTTTAATGAAATGTTCCTCCCTTTCTCTAGGGCTTTGGATTGCTATTTGGCTATAATTAACTCCAGATTGACCAATAGCCAGTGAAGGAAGCAACTTACTCCATGAAGAGGATTATTACAACCATTATTTTGTTCTAAATACAGCTGTTCTGGTTAGAAAATACAGAAAATACAAATTATGTATCTTGCTATGTTGATTTCAAATAACCAAGACGGACAAAAGGAAGTATAAAAAGATTGGTCCTTTTTACTATAGCTACACAAGCAAGCAAACCACATGGGAAAACAAAACAAAGCTCATAGTTTTTCAAGCTTGTCACAGTCTCCTAAACTGCAGTTGAAAACAGCCAACATCAAGCCTTCATTTGAATCTTATTATAACACAGCAAATCCTGTTGATTCTCCTTTTAAAATGTATCCAGAATCTGCCCCCTTCTTACTACCTCCATTACTACCACTCTGGTCCCATATACTATTGTTTCTTAGATTAATGCAGTAGCTTCTCTCTGCTTTGATCTTTGCTCCCATCCCCCAAGTCTGTTCTACATGAGGCAGCCAATGTGATTCTTTAAAAATGTAAGTCACACCAGATCGCGCCTGCTATGTACTGAATTGTATCCCCTCAAAATGCACATGCTGAAGCCCTAAGACCTAATAAGATAGTATTTGGAGATGGGACCTTGGGAGGTAATTAGGTTTAGATAAGGTCGTGAGGGTAGGGCCCTCATGATGGGATTAGGGCTTTCATAACAAGATACACCAGAGAACTTGCTCATTCTTTGCCATGCGAGAACACTGCAAGGAGGCTGCCATCTGCAAGCCAGGAAAAGAGTCCTCACCACAGCCTGACCCCACCAGCGCTCTAGTCTAGCCTCCAGAACTATGAGAAAATATACTTCTGTTGTTTAGTCACCCGGTCTATGGTATTTTGTTATGGCTGCCCAAGGTGACTAGGATAATACTTCTGCTCAAAGTGAAAGAGCATATCTTTCAATAGCCAAACAACAGATCCTTCTCCATCTGGCACAGTTACTTCAAAGATTTCATTTCACCCTCATCTCGCTCTCACTGACTTTGATTCAGGGACACTGATCTCCTTGGTATTACTCCACAAGTCAGATGTCTTCCTCCTTAGGGTTTCCGTACTCTTTCAGATTTTGACTCAACTGTCACCACTTCAGCAATGCATTATCTGATCACCCACCTGTTTAAAACTGTAATCCTTCCCCAACCACCACCATTTCTGACACTTTCTTCTCTGCTGTATTTTCTTTATAGCAGTTATCACTTTCTACATACAACTACATAAATACTTTTTCTGCCTCTCTCCCTTATTAAAATATAAGTCCAATGAGGACAGGGATTGCTGATTTTTATTAATTGATGATTTTCTATTACCTAATAGAGCAGTGTCTAGTACACAAGGGTATTCAATAGATGTTTGTCAAATCTACAGTAAATGTTCTCTTTAAAAAAAACAAGGAAGAGAAGAGCTGATAGGCAACTAGATATTTATTTCATTTTCCAATTGCAAAAACATTCCAGGTACAAAACATAACTTCTTTAATAGCCTCACCATAGGATTGCTATGATAATAATCCAAAAGCTCATTATTTCTTCCAGGTACTAAGTCATCCATTTTTCACCAACAATTTCCTTTAGAGGGATCCTTAATGAGAAAATAGCTGCAACTATAGGTAAGTCATCCTTCATCTCTTCTATTTTTATTTACAGAAAAGAGTTTTCTTGGTAATGTATAAGGTACATCACCATTATTTCTTTGAAATCATATTTTATTTTATTTACACAGCAGCTGAAGCTTTGCCTTCTCTTCCTCTCCTGTGTTGTGAAAATGATTACAACAGGAAGAAGTTAGGAATTATTCATTTAACAAGAATTTATTGAGTGCAACTTTGGGCCAGGCACACCTCTCAGTAGAGGGAATAGAGCAGTGAACCAACAGGCAAAGACACTGGTTTTCATAGAGCTTACATTTGGGTAAAGAAATAAGGGAGATGTGGAAAACAACTAATAAAGAAAATAAACAATACATAAACAAAACACAAGTTAAGTGAGATAATAAAAAATACCATGGAGAAAAGTAAATCAGGGAAGAGATTTGGGAAATGATCTGCAAGGCTGCAATATAACAGAAGGATCCGAAAAGACCTCACTAAAACAGGGTGATATTTCAGCCATGCATCTATTTGAATGAAAAATGTTTTAGGCTAAGGGAAGAACAAGAACAAAGGCCTTGGTAGTGGGTTTGGCCTGTTGGAGAAACAGCAAGGAATGCAGTGCAGCTGAAACAGAGAGGGAGTAGGAGGGAAATAAATGAGACTAGAGGGTCCAGGGTGTAAAGGGTAGGGGGCAAGCATGCAGGGTCTTGCAAGCCACAGAAAGAATCATTTACTGTGTTAGTCCGTTTTTCCACTGCTGATAAAGACATACCTGAGACTGGGTAATTTATAAAGAAAAAGAGGTTTAATGAACTCACAGTTCCACATGGCTGGGGAGGCCTCACAATCATGGCGGAAGGCAAAAGGCACATCTTACATGGCTGCAGGCAAGACAGAATGAGAACCAAGCAAAAGGATGTTCCCCATATAAAACCATCAAATCTTGTGAGGCTTATTCACTACCAGGAGAACAGTCCGAGGGAAACCGCCCCCATGATTCAATTATCTCCCACTGGGTCCCTTGCACATGTGGAAATTATGGGAGTCACAATTCAAGATGAGATTTGGGTGGGAACACAGCAAAACCATATCAGAATCCTAGACTTTATGAGTAATGGGAAGCCATTGGAATTTTTGAACAGCAGAACAACATCACCAGGTAAACTCAACATCCCTTACAAAAACTCTGTAAATTAACTCTTTAACTTCAAATTTTATTAGGTTGACCCCAAGCAAAAGAGTATGGTGGTTGGAATGAGAGTACTAGCAATGGAAATAGTGACAAGTGATCAGCTTCTGGATACATTTAGAATGTGGAGCCAAAAGGATTTGCTGATAGGTCAGATGTGTCACATTACAGAAAAAGTATCTAAGGCCAAGATTTTATATATAAACGATGGTGGTTTAGGATCTGGGGTTCAAATTTAAACATGCCAATTTAATATACTCATTAGGCATCTAAGCACTGATATCAGTAAAACATAAAAGTCTGGAGTTAAGGAGAAAGAACCAGGCTGGAGATGAAAATTTAGAAATCATAAGTATCAGCATATGGTGTTAAAAGCCATAAGACTTAATGAGGTAACCAAGGGAGGCCACTACCAATGTAAATAGCAAAGAGAAGAGATTCCAACCTGAGTTCTGGGGCATTCGTGGTTTTAGCAGCTAGAAAGGCAAAAGAGCAGGGGAAAGAAGACTTAGAGTGGCCAATGGGTAGGAAAAACAAAACAGAAAAAAAGTGTTGCCCTGAAAGACAAATGAAAAACTGTGTTTCAAGGAGTTGGAGAGAACAATTGTGTCAGATGCCACTGATAGCTCAAGATAAACACTGAGAATGGAGCATTGGATTTAGCAGTGTGGAGGCATTACTGAACTTGAGAAGTTTTAGTATAGTGTTGAGGGGAAGTCTGATATAAAATGCATTCAAAAGACAAGACGGAAATCCAAGTCAGTGCAGATGGACAATCCTTTCAAGCAGTCTAACCGTACAAGGAAGGAGAAAAAAATGGGTCAGTAGCTGGAGTGAATGTGCATGTGTGTGGTTAAGTTGAGAGAAATAGCACCATATTTTTACTGCTGATAGGGAAAAATTCAACAAAGAGAGAAAATTGAAGATTCAGGAGAGAAAAGGAAAAATTGTTGAAGCAATGTCCTTGAGCAGATGAGAGAGGATGGGTCATGAGGTGCACAAAAGGAGGAAGTATCTATTACTAGAGCAATGCCAGTTGACCCATAGTAATAGGGGAAACAGCGGTGTATAAGGAACAAGGCTTATGCAATGACTAAATATGAAAACGTTAAAAATGGTTATTTCCTAACCTAATGGCAAAGCTGTAATGGCCAAAGCACTGTTGGATTATGTAAAACAATGCCTTGGAGGCCTCTTTAAATATACATTGATTAGGTTACAATCCTGTTAGAATTAGTGAATATATGCTTAGGAGTAAACTCAAAGTTGTGAAGGTCTGAAACTCTTAAAACTAGAGAAAGGGGGAGGAGGGCAGTAAACAAATTAAACATGTAACAATATAGTCAAGCTAGCAAAATAATTAAAAAAAAAACTTCTCAACTAGATTTTAGGCTTCTAGGAGAAGATGCCACTTACTATCATTGCTGAGCACAATGTACATAGTGACTACTCAATAAATGCTGGTTCAATTAATTCAGTTGTATGTTGGTTTGTATTGCATTAGTTTAGAGAAGTAATAATCTCATGCATTATTCTCACTAAAATGCATTATTTTCATTGATTTCTTTCATCCTTACTGTTGTGCTTATTTCTCTTTTTTGCATTAGTGGTTGAATATCATAAACATTAAGTATCCTATATATATTTTGTTTTTTATTATAATCTTTAATGTATACAGCATGTAATAGCTGCAAAATAGCTTAACAAGAACAGTTAAATGGCCATATTATAGAATAATTAATGAAGGGATAAAAGGCCTTGTTAAATTATGTTAAAATAACTATTAAATATTTAAATAACTGTGTCCATTTTAATATAATTTGGTGTTGTTTTAGCACAAGTGGTTATCTGAGTGGGGGGTGAGAAACACATAAAAATATTTCCCACTGAAAAAAATGATAACTGGTATTTTGGTTTATGAGAAAATAAACTTATGAAGGGTTTTTCAGAATTAAATTACCTACATAAAATAGGGAGAAAACATTTATTTGATTTTCTTTTTTTTTTTTTTAAACTTTCATTGTTTTATTTTTTTTTTCCTTTTTTCTAATTATTATTATACTTTGAGTTCTAGGGTACATGTGCATAACGTGCAGGTTTGTTACATATGTATACTTGTGCCATGTTGGTGTGCGGCAACCATCAACTCGTCAGCACCCATCAACTCGTCATTTACATCAGGTATAACTCCCAATGCAATCCCTCCCCCCTCCCCCCTCCCCATGATAGGCCCCGGTGTGTGATGTTCCCCTTCCTGAGTCCAAGTGATCTCATTGTTCAGTTCCCACCTATGAGTGAGAACATGCGGTGTTTGGTTTTCTGTTCTTGTGATAGTTTGCTAAGAATGATGGTTTCCAGCTGCATCCATGTCCCTACAAAGGATACAAACTCATCCTTTTTTATGGCTGCATAGTATTCCATGGTGTATATGTGCCACATTTTCTTAATCCAGTCTGTCACTGATGGACATTTGGGTTGATTCCAAGTCTTTGCTATTGTGAATAGTGCTGCAATAAACATACGTGTGCATGTGTCTTTATAGCAGCATGATTTATAATCCTTTGGGTATATACCCAGTAATGGGATGGCTGGGTCATATGGTACATCTAGTTCTAGGAATCCAACTTACAAGGGATGTAAAGGACCTCTTCAAGGAGAACTACAAACCACTGCTCAGTGAAATAAAAGAGGACACAAACAAATGGAAGAACATTCCATGCTCATGGATAGGAAGAATCAATATTGTGAAAATGGCCATACTGCCCAAGGTAATTTACAGATTCAATGCCATCCCCATCAAGCTACCAATGAGTTTCTTCACAGAATTGGAAAAAAACTGCTTTAAAGTTCATATGGAACCAAAAAAGAGCCCGCATCTCCAAGACAATCCTAAGTCAAAAGAACAAAGCTGGAGGCATCACACTACCTGACTTCAAACTATACTACAAGGCTACAGTAACCAAAACAGCATGGGACTGGTACCAAAACAGAGATATAGACCAATGGAACAGAACAGAGTCCTCAGAAATAATACCACACATCTACAGCCAGCTGATCTTTGACAAACCTGAGAGAAACAAGAAATGGGGAAAAGATTCCCTATTTAATAAATGTTGTTGGGAAAATTGGCTAGCCATAAGTAGAAAGCTGAAACTGGATCCTTTCCTTACTCCTTATATGAAAATTAATTCAAGATGGATTACAGACTTAAATGTTAGACCTAATACCATAAAAACCCTAGAGGAAAACCTAGGTAGTACCATTCAGGACATAGGCATGGGCAAAGACTTCATGTCTAAAACACCAAAAGCAACGGCAGCAAAAGCCAAAATTGACAAATGGGATCTCATTAAACTAAAGAGCTTCTGCACAGCAAAAGAAACTACCATCAGAGTGAACAGGCAACCTACAGAATGGGAGAAAATTTTTGCAGTCTACTCATCTGACAAAGGGCTAATATCCAGAACCTACAAAGAACTCAAACAAATTTACAAGAAAAAAAGAAACAACCCCATCAAAAAGTGGGCAAAGGATATGAACAGACATTTCTCAAAAGAAGACATTCATACAGCCAACAGGCACATGAAAAAATGCTCATCATCACTGGCCATCAGAGAAATGCAAATCAAAACCACAATGAGATACCATCTCACACCAGTTAGAATGGCGATCATTAAAAAGTCAGGAAACAACAGGTGCTGGAGAGGATGTGGAGAAATAGGAACACTTTTACACTGTTGGTGGGATTGTAAACTAGTTCAACCATTATGGAAAACAGTATGGCGATTCCTCAAGGATCTAGAACTAGATGTACCATATGACCCAACCATCCCATTACTGGGTATTTGATTTTCAAGATGGGGGAAAAGGTTAGTCCCTTGAAGAAACTTATTTCTCTATGGTACTTGCTAACTTAGAAAGCAAACTACTGCCTTAGATAAATCTCCAGAAAGGAACTAATCATGCTAACCCACAGAGAGATCCTTAGGTTAGTTTCCACCAAGAAACCATACAATAGCTGAGTATAAGATCTTCCAAATATTTTGAAGAGCTCTTGTTGAAGGAAACTTTTTATATTTATTTTTTTTATTATTATACTTTAAGTTCTAGGGTACATGTGCACAACGTGAAGGTTTGTTACATATGAATACATGTGCCATGTTGGTATGCTGCACCCATTAACTCATCATTTATATCAGGTATATCTCCTAATGCTATCCCTCCTCTCTCCCCCGACTCCACAATGGGCCCCAGTGTGTGATTATCCTCTTCCTCTGTCCAAGTGATCTCATTGTTCAATTCCCATCTATGAGTGAAAACATGCTGTGTTTAGTTTTCTGTTCTTGTGATAGTTTGCTGAGAATGACGGTTTCCAGCTGCATCCATGTCCCTGCAAAGGACACGAACTCATCTTTTTTTATGGCTGTACAGTATTCCATGGTGTATATGTGCCACATTTTCTTAATCCAGTCTGCCATTGACGGACATTTCAGTTGGTTCCAAGTCTTTGCTATTGTGAATAGTGCCGCAATAAACATACATGTGATTGTGTCTTCATAGCAGCATGATTTATAATCCTTTGGGTATATACCCAGTAATGGGATGGCTGGGTCAAATGGTATTTCTAGTTCTAGATCCCTGAGGCATCGCCACACTGTCTTCCACAATGGTTGAACTAGTTTACAGTCCCACCAACAGAGTAAGAGTGTTCCTATTTCTCCACATCCTCCCCAGCACCTGTTGTTTCCTGATTTTTCAATGATTGTCATTCTAACTGGTGTGAGATGGTATCTCATTGTGGTTTTGATTTGCATTTCTCTAATGACCAGTGATGATGAGCATTTTTTCATGTGTCTATTGGCTACATAAATGTCTTCTTTTGAGAAGTGTCTGCTCATATCCTTCGCCCACTTTTTCTTGTAGTTGTTTGTTTTTCTCTTGTAAATTTGTTTGGGCTCTTTGTAGGTTCTGGATACTAACCCTTTGTCAGATGAGTAGATTGCAAAAATTTTCTCCCATTCTTTAGGTTGCCTGTGCACTCTGATGGTAGTGTCTTTTGCTGTGCAGAAGCTCTTTAGTTTAATGAGATCCCATTTGTCTATTTTGGCTTTTGTTGCTATTGCTTTTGGTGTTTTAGACATGAAGTCCTTGCCCATGCCTATGTCCTGAATGGTATTGCCTAGGATTTCTTCTAGGGTTTTTATGGTTTTAGGTCTAACATTTAAGTCTCTAATCCATCTTGAATTAATTTTTGTATAAGGTGTAAGGAAGGGATCCAGTTTCAGCTTTCTACTTATGGCTAGCCAGTTTTCCCAGCACTATTTATTAAATAGGGAATCCTTTCCCCGTTTCATGTTTTTGTCAGGTTTGTCAAAGATCACATGGTTGTAGATGTGTGGTATTATTTCTGGGGGCTCTGTTCTGTTCCATTGGTCTATATCTCTGTTTTGGTACCAGTCCCATGCTGTTTTGGTTACTGTATCCTTGTAGCATAGTTTGAAGTCAGGTAATGTGATGCCTCCAGCTTTGTTCTTTTGGCTTAGGATTGTCTTGGCAATGCGGGCTCTTTTTTGGTTCCATATGACCTTTAAAGCAGTTTTTTCCAATTCTGTGAAGAAACTCATTGGTAGCTTGATGGGGATGGCATTGAATCTATAAATTACCTTGGGCATTATGGCCATTTTCACGATATTGATTCTTCCTATCCATGAGCATGGAATGTTCTTCCATTTGTTTGTGTCCTCTTTTATTTCACTGAGCAGTGGTTTGTAGTTCTCCTTGAAGAGGTCCTTCACATCCCTTGTACGTTGGATTCCTAGGTATTTTATTCTCTTTGAAGCAATTGTGAATGGGAGTTCACTCATGATTTGGCTCTCTGTCTGTTATTGGTGAATCAGAATGCTTGTGATTTTTGCACATTGATTTTTGTATCCTGAGACTTTGCTGAATTTGCTTATCAGCTTAAGGAGATTTGGGGCTGACATGATGGGGTTTTCTAAATATACAATCATGTCATCTGCAAACAGGGACAATTTGACTTCCTCTTTTGCTAATTGAATACCCTGTAATTCTTTCTCCTGTCTGATTGCCCTGGCTAGAACTTCCAACACTATGTTGAATAGGAGTGGTGAGAGAGGGCATCCCTGTCTTGTGCCAGTTTTCAAAGGGAATGCTTACAGTTTTTGCCCATTCAGTATGATATTGGCTGTGGGTTTGTCATACATAGCTCTTATTATTTTGAGATATGTTCCATCAATACCGAATTTATTGAGCGTTTTTAGCATGAAGGGCTGTTGAATTTTGTCAAAGGCCTTTTCTGCATCTATTGAGATAATCATGTGGTTTTTGTCTTTGGTTCTGTTTATATGCTGGATTACATTTATCGATTTGTGTATGTTGAACCAGCCTTGCATCCCAGGGATGAAGCCCACTTCATCATGGTGGATAAGCTTTTTGATGTGTTTCTGGATTCGGTTTGTCAGTATTTTATTGAGGATTTTTGCATCGATGTTCATCAGGGATATTGGTCTAAAATTCTCTTTTTTTGTTGTGTCTCTGCCAGGCTTTGGTATCAGGATGATGTTGGCCTCATAAAGTGAGTTAGGGAGGATTTCCTCTTTTTCGATTGATTGGAATAGTTTCAGAAGGAATGATACCAGCTCTTCCTTGTACCTCTGGTAGAATTTGGCTGTGAATCCATCTGGTCCAGGACTTTTTCTGGTTGCTAGGCTATTAATTGGTGCCTCAATATCAGAGCCTGTTATTGATCTATTCAGGGATTCAACTTCTTCCTGGTTTAGTCTTGGGAGAAAGGGATTTATCCACTTCTTCTAGGTTTTCCAGTTTATTTGCGTAGAGGTGTTTATAGTATTCTCTGATGGCAGTTTGTATTTCTGTGGGGTCAGAGGTGATATCCCCTTTATCATTTTTTATTGCATCTATTTGATTCTTCTCTCTTTTCTTCTTTATTAGTCTTACTAGTGGTCTATCAATTTTGCTGATCTTTTCAAAAAACTAGCTCCTGCATTCATTGAGTTTTTGAAGGGTTTTCTGTGTCTCTAACTCCTTCAGTTCTGCTCTGATCTTAGTTATTTCTTGCCTTCTGCTAGCTTTTGAATGTGTTTGTTCTTGCTTCGCTAGTTCTTTTAATTGTGATGTTAGAGTGTCAATTTCAGATCTTTCCTGCTTTCTCTTGTGGGCATTTAGTGTTAAAATTCCCCTCTACACACTGCTTTAAATGTGTCCCAGAGATTCTGGTATGTTGTATCTTTGCTCTCATTGATTTCAAAGAACATCTTTATTTCTGCCTTCATTTCGTTATGTACCCAATAGTCAGGAGCAGGTTGTTCAGTTTCCATGTAGTTGAGCGGTTTTGAGTGAGTTTCTTAATCCTGAATTCTAGTTTGATAGCACTGTGGTCTGAGACACAGTCTGTTATAATTTCTGTTCTTTTTACATTTGGTAAGGAGTGCTTTACTTTCAACTATGTGGTCAATTTTGGAATAAGTGTGATGTGGTGCTGAGAAGAATGTATATTCTGTTGATTTTGGGTGGAGAGTTCTGTAGATGTCTATTAGGTCCACTTGGTGCAGAGCTGATTTCGATTCCTGGATATCTTTGTTAACTTTCTGTTTCGTTGATATGTCCAATGTTGACAGTGGGGTGTTAAAGTCTCCCCTTATTATTGTGTGGAAGTCTAAGTCTCTTTGTAAGTCTTGTAAGTCTCTAAGGACTTGCTCTGTGAATCTGGGTGCTCCTGTATTGGGTGCATATATATTTAGGATAGTTAGCTCTTCTTGTTGAATTGATTCCTTTACCATTATGTAATGGCCTTCTTTGTCTTCTTTGGTCTTTGTTGGTTTAAAGTCTGTTTTATCAGAGACTAGGATTGCAACCCCTGCCTTTTTTTATTTTCCATTTGCTTGGTAGATCTTCCTCCGTCCCTTTATTTTTGGAGAATGGAACCAAGTTGGAAAACACTCTTCAGGATATTATCCAGGAGAACTTCCCCAACCTAGCAAGGCTGGCCAACATTCAAATTCAGGAAATACAGAGAACGCCACAAAGATCCTCCTCAAGAAGAACAACTCCAAGACACATAATTGTCAGATTCACCAAGGTTGAAATGAAGGAAAAAATATTAAGGGCAGCCAGAGAGGAAGGTTGGGTTACCCACAAAGGGAAGCCCATCAGACTAACAGCAGATCTCTCAGCAAAAACTCTACAAGCCAGAAGAGAGTGGGGGCCAATATTCAACATTCTTAAAGGAAGGAATTTTAAAACCAGAATTTCATATCCAGCCAAACTAAGTTTAATAAGTGAAGGAGAAATAAAATCCTTTACAGACAAGCAAATGCTGAGAGATTTTTGTCACCACCAGACGTGCCCTACAAGAGCTCCTGAAGGAAGCACTAAACATGGAAAGGAACAACTGGTACCAGCCACTGTGAAAACATGCTGAAATGTAAAGATCATCGATGCTAGGAAGAAGCTGCATCAACTAACAAGCAAATCACCAGCTAACATCATAAGGACAGGATCAAAATCACACATAACAATATTAACCTGAAATGTAAATGGGCTAAATGCTCCAATTAAAAGACACAGGCTGGCAAATTGGATAAAGAGTCAAGACCCATCAGTGTACTGTATTCAGGAGACCCATCTCACATGCAGAGAAATAAAGGGATAGAGGAAGATCTACCAAGCAATGAAGGAAACATTTTGAGAGTTAATTCACATTACATAAAATTAGACCAAACTACCAAACTATATAAAGAAACCTCAGAGATTTTATTTTAAAAGGCTGTATTACTTTAGGCTAGTAACAAAACACATACATAGTAACTGAGTATTTACCTAATCAAAGACAAGGCAAGAAAAGTCATACTTTAAAAAACATAAGAAAAGGTTCAAACTATGAGATATTTGATAAAGATCAAGATAGTATTATATAAGCGTAACCTCAAATTAAAAACTGCAAACATATTCACTAAAGACAAAAACACATAACCACAGAGGATAAAATGTCCAGAATCATTATAAATATTTTATATAAATTTAATAATACAAATGATGAAAAAGCTTTAGTATTTGCAAGTAGTAAATTATCATCATCATTACAATCATCATCATCACAATAAAAATATATATTTATTATATTTTAAGCAAAAATGAATCATGTAAGCTAGCCTCTTATTTGTGAACTTCAATAGGGTAATTTATCCCATAATTTATCTATTCTGTTATGGAAAAATGTTGACTCCATCAGCATGATACATAGATCCTAGGGTATTCATGGACTTTCCTACTACACAATTCTCAAAATGGCCTCTTCTCTCGTTTCTTCTCCAATTAAATTCATGTATTTTTTGGTCCAGCATGAAGTAAAAATAAGACTTCTCTTTATGTGTATTTTATTCCTACAGCATTGTACAACGATCCCACTCTTTTAGCATAATACTAAATATTTACTCTACAAAATGTTGGTGCTTGATTATATTCTATATTTTGTGAGTCTTTAATTCATTCATTTCTGTAAATATTGCATTCTCTCAACAAAACCACAATCTCCTTGAGGGCAGAAATTCTAGTTACAAAACACCTGAGCTCCCTCTACAATCATAGCACTGTTCCAAATAAGTACTGAATTCTTCATAAAAGCATGGTGTCTTGAAAAAAAGCAATCAAACTCCTTTTTGAAACATTGATTTACAAATTACAGAGTAGTAGTAAAAGGAAACTGAACATTGTCATTAACTGAAGTCTAAATAGGGTGAATAACAAAATATTACAATATAAACCTGAGTCATTTTATCTGACGTCTAATTAATTATACTGCACGTATGATTAAAACATATTTGCAATACTCATATGTCTTCAGGTTAATACAATTATGAGTTATAACACATGTACTTTTTTAAGTTTTCAAATTCTCTTCAAAGACCATCAGTAAAAATATCAGTAAAAAATTAACAAAAATAGCTGTTATATCATTCCTCTAACAATCAAATCATTGAGTTTATAAGGCAACCTATATTTTAATCTCTGAATTATTTAAATTTCTGGAATCCATTTCAGCAGAATCCCAAGATTTTGGAGCCAGACAGCCTGGGTTTGAATTTCAAATCTACGTTTACTGCTGTGTGATCAAAACATATTACTTAGTCACTGAGTGCCTAAATTTCCTCATCTGGAAAATGAAAAAAAAAAAAAAGGAATTACCAGAAAAAGCTGAAATAAAGATTAAATGGGGGGCCAGGCACAGTGGCTCACCTGAGGTCAGGAGTTCAACACCAGTCTGACCAACATAGTGAAACCCCATCTCTACTAAAAATACAAAAATTAGCTGGGTGTGGTGGCACACGCCTATAGTCCCCGCTACAGGGTAGGCTGAGACAGGAGAATCACTTGAACCCGGAAGGCAGAGGTTGTAGTGAGACAAGATCATGCCATTGCACTCTAGCCTGGGCAACAAAGCCAGACTCCATCTCAAAAAAAAAAAAAAAAAAAAAAAAGATTCAATGGGTTAGAATGGTCAAAGCCCTTAAAAGTGGCTCACATTTCATAAACATAAATAGTTGTCATTTTATCGATATGCTTTTGAGATATAAAAAAGATAACAATTCTTTTATATGTCTACAACTTTCTTTTAAAGTAACACTCCATGCCTTTGACAGTTCTTATGAAAATATGGTGCATAGATATAGAAAGGATTGCTGTATTGTATTAAGTAGGTGCTATATCTCTTATTACAATTTAATACCAAGAAATAGAAAATCTCTGCAAACCTTAGTTTTAATTACCTCAGTTAGAGATTTAAAAACAAATTTTCACATAGTGTGCTCTGGTTACTTATTTTGGCTTATCAATGATAAAGGAGAGCCTTTATGTAACAAAGAGAATAAATTATTATCCTAACAGCAAGAATCAGATATTATCCTAACAGCAAGAATCAGAATTCCTCTTAGGGAACTATCCTGATAAACTACTTGAGGTGGAAACTCAAATCCTTAGAGATGAACTAGCATGAGATGAGGCCACAGTGGAGAAATTTAAACTAATTCCACATCAGAAATAAAAACGAATTCGGGAAGAAAGAATGTATTGTAGAGTTTATGACAGAACAGCAAAACGACTTTTGAGAGAAGAAGGATCCAATACTAAGTTTTAAGACTTTGTTTGTACTTTCTTGTTTGTCTGGTTTGCAGTGTAACACCCTGAAATTCACACAAACATTCCCTCCAAAGCTTCGGTAAAGTCAGGCCAACTGGTGGAGAGTCTTCCTATTTATTTATTTATTTCAATTTTTGGTTTTCTAATGCAAACCAATGAAAGAGGCAAATTCCACACCTCCATTGACATGATTTATTTGTGACGTAAGAATGCCATCACTTCAGCAGAAACAGCTCTTCTTCAGAGGTGGGTATTGTTAATATTGTTATACCACAGGTCCGTCTCCCTCTCCCTCCATTCCCAGAACCCTCCCTACTGAACATTTTTAGAAATGCAAACAGATGATCTTCACTCACTGCTTCTAGTCACTGTCTCCCTTCCCCAACCCCATGCCCATTTGCTTTTAAGCACACCTGTCAAGTCTGTATTCTAGAACTGCTTTTGTCAAGGTCACCGGTGACCTTCATATTGCTAGCATCAATGAATGGTTAATTCTGAGACCTCATCTAACTTGATTTAACACAAGTTAGATGTGTGTGATTTTGAGGAACCACAAAAAATCTGTGAATATATTACCAGACTGAGAATATATATCTATAAGTTATGCTTCCTTTATTTTCTTTGGAATTAACTGTCTTTATTCCCAATATGCAAAGTCTTACTTACTCTTTGAAATGCTTTCTCCACTTGATGTTCCCGACACTACAAACACCTGGTTCCCTTAACATCGACCATATGCTGCCGCTCAGTCATCATTTCTGACTCCTAGGAGTCTTCAGCCTCTGAACATGGGACCAGTGCCCTCTTGCTCCTATTTTCTTTCTATCTGCCTTCACTGCTGTGGTAGTCCCATTCAGCTTCACAGCTTTACACAACATAATATGCTGGCAAATGTACATCTCTAGTCAGATTACTCACCCAAATTCCTGGATTTCTTAAAGACATAAAAGTGCTACCTAAATGTTAAATAGACATGTCAGTCTCAAAAATTACCACCTTCCACAGTCTTTCTGTCTCAGTAAAAGGTACTTCCACTCTCCTAGTTCTCAAGCCAAAAGCCTTGGAATTGCCCTAGATGCCTCTCTTTCTCTTACAATCCCATATTCCATTCACTATTAAAAGCTTTTGTATCTACTTACAATATATATCCAGAATGGCACCACTTCTGACCTCTAACTGTTAACATCCTCATCCAAGCAGCCATCATATTTTGTCTGAATTTTGCTATAGCCTCTTAGCTAGTTGTCACGCCTCTGTCATGTCCTCTTACAGCAGGTTCTTTCAACATTGGTAGTATTGATATTTTGGGTTAAATAACTCTTTGTTGTGAAGAGCTATTCGGTGCATTGTAGGATGGTTAGCAGTATCCACCGGGCCTCTACCAACTAACTGCTAGTAGCACACACTGTACCCACCTCCCAAGTTGTAATAAACAAAAATGTCTCCAGATATTACCAAATGCATCTGAGGGACAAAGTTGTCCCACAATTGAGAATCATTGCCCTACAGTGTATTCTCATTTTAGCCACAGAATGACCGTTTACAACATTAATCAGACTATTATATAATGCCTCTGCTTAAAACAGACCCATAGATTTCCATCTCACAAAACAATAAAGAAGAAAGAGAGAGAGAGAGAAAGAAAGAAAGAAAGAAAGAAAGAAAGAAAGAAAGAAAGAAAGAAAGAAAGAAAGAAAGAAAGAAAGAAAGAAAGAAAGAAAGAAAGAGGAGAGAGAGGGAGGAGAGGGAGGGAAGGAGGAGGGAAGGAAGGAAGGAAGGAAGGAAGGAAGGAAGGAAGGAAGGAAGGAAGGAAGGAAGGAAGGAAGGAAGGAAGGAAGGAAGGGAGGGAGGGAGGGAGGGAG
Source organism: Macaca nemestrina (assembly GCF_043159975.1). Classification (NCBI taxonomy): domain Eukaryota; kingdom Metazoa; phylum Chordata; class Mammalia; order Primates; family Cercopithecidae; genus Macaca; species Macaca nemestrina. The sequence goes on from NC_092134.1 coordinate 61,011,188, forward strand.
GGAGGGAGGGAGGGAGGGAGCTACAGCCTGCTGGTGGTCCATGACCTGCCACCTACCCATTCCTCCTTGACCATATCATCTACTTCTCACCCCTTTACTCACTCTGCTCCTGTCACACTTGCATCTTTGTTGTTCCTCAAAAATACCAGGAAAACTTTACCTCAATATCTAGGCACTTTTTTCCCTCTGCCTGTAGTTTTTGCCCCATGGTATCTGCTGAGTTTAGTCCTTCACTTAAAAGCCATCTTCCCAATGAAGCCTTCCATGATTGCCCATTTTAAAAACTCATCCCCTTTCCCATGTCCCATCTGTCCCCCATGCTTCCTGTCCCTCTGTTCTAGCTTTATTTTTAATGGCATGCATCTCCAATCTGATATGCTATAAATGTTACTAATTGCTTTAATGTCTATATTCATCTAAAAGAATATAAGCCCCAGAAGAGAGAAGAATTTTGCCTTTTTCATTCACTGGTATATCTGCTTCCCATAGAAAAATGTCCATGGTAGGCAATCAATAAATGCTTATAGAACAAATTAGGGCATGCAGAAAGAGTTGAATAGGTCTCAAAAACCATCTTAGGTATGAAGGGTCAAGGCAGCCTCAGCTGATATCTAGGATACATCCATATGCATCACCAACAAAGACTAAACTGGTTTCCATAGAATTTACTTAAAATATGATTCATAATGTATAATGGAAAGTAGGCACTTGTCAAAATGCATATGTGCTTATGGGTTTTTATGTAAGGGGTATTTACAAAGCATATTTATAAATCCATTAACATAGATCTAAATATCTGTGGATATATAAAATAAGTAGAACTTTAAGAGAAATTTTACAAAGCACTATGGGCTATGGTAACTCCCCTAGATACATAAAAGGAAATATGCTGGGATAAGTCAAGTCATTCAATTATATACACCATAAGGTAGCTTAACAAGTAGTGGTAATGGCGAACAAAGCTCTTTTCTACAGATGAAAGGCTGCATGGTTCAATTGTGAGTGAAATAGAGGAACAGAAATGCTTCCTGCGCAAGCTGACGGTTACATGGAACCCCCTGACGTTATACATTGAGTTCCTCTGCTAATTACTGGTCTGAAGGGGACAAATAAAGATCCACATTTTATTTCTCTTGCTGAACTTGCAATATAAGCACTTGTGAATTTTACATTAGGGTCAAGCTGGGAAGTTCCCAGCCAGTTATACCTGGAGTAGATAACAGTGCCACCTTCCATGCAAATGAGGTCAAGTATTCCTTTCTGCCTTGGGTGACCACCAGGGAGATTTCAGTGTAACAGGTTCTAACAGGGAAGTTGATATACAGGGAGAAAAGAGAAGGAAAACAGAACAAAACAAAACATTGATCCTGTTTAAAATAAAATTTTGCCTATGAATTCTAAAAGCACATATTTCAAAAAGATCTCAGAATTTTGTAATATCACTCATAAAAATTGTATGTCACACCCATTGATAACAATATCAACTATTCTCTTAACTTTCTGAACTAACTACTCATTGCAAGACCAATAAAGCTACACAGCAGGCAAGTACTTTAATGAAAGCGGCCCGGTTCTCCAGGGAGGGGAACCTGTGGTTCAAACACAAAAACTTTTGATCAAGTAAGCACTTTATTCTTGCCAATGAGAAATACCTTTAATGTGGAATTTGATCAAAAATGCTCTTGGGAAAGATAAGGGAAGAGGAGAGATGAGAGGGGAACAAAGGACTGTTGTGATGTAATATTTCAAAACAGGTTTTCTGGGAAGGAAAAATAACTTCCACATTTCTAATGCATGTAGGTACCCTTCTAACTTCCTGGAAAGTATTGTTCACTCCCTGGCAGCCTCATTGAAATTCAGATAACCAATCAATTCATTTATGCATTTGACTGACAATTACTGAGTGCATTCTCTTTGTAAAAGGAAGAAATATAAGAACATTCACACAGAATACAATCTCCATTATTACCAAGTTTCTCTTCTCTTTTATTTGTATTCTATTTACTATAACAGTATACTAGATATATGACTGAACAAAAATAATCTAAGGGATAACATACATCGAGGTCTGACATGTGAAAATTTGGAAAGAGAAACAAATCAATGAATGTCTTCTCCAGATAAAATAGTGAGTTGTTTGGGGACTCATCAAGACCTGGTTTGAAATCCCAACCCCTTCACTTACTGGCTGTCTAGATGAATGGAAAATTCCCTGGGTCTCAACTCCCTTATATGGAAAATGTTCTAGTTGTACCTACCCCCATGGTAGTTTTACTGATTAAATATGATGTTGGCAAGCACCCCTCTATAGTACATATTCAACAAATTATAGCTATTTGGCTTGTCTTTTGGAATCCTAAACTAACATAATGCCTTCTTAATTCCTATGAGCACTTCTTGGCAAGACTCCAGAAACACTAAATCTTATTTTACCTCTTCAAAAGAAATTTTTTTATGCTTATCTTCTCTAAAAATATAAATCTCAGAATGTTCACGCTTCTGGATGGCCCAAATAAACACATGAAGAAGAAATTCCACTTTCAAGGAGCCCTTCCAATAAAATAACCAAGAAAATTCTTACCCAGTTTTGGCAAGGAATAGGGCACTTTAAAGTAGTCTTCATAAAATTCTATTAATCTCTTTGTTATATGGAGAGCATAGTCCCCGGATCCTCTTCTGATAGCATCAGGTCTTGCATATAATCGTACCTAATTAAAAATATATATAAAAGTTACTTTAGCCTTTTAGCACTTGAGTTTTATCTTCCCTGCAAATACAAATCTACACAAATCACTTAGAATACTACAAAATTTAAGCAGGATTCTTGTTCATATGCTACATCAAAGCACACTGGGGCTGAAAGGACCAAACTTAAACAATTGAAGTCATTGAAGTAACCAAGTAGAGCAAGTCACAATTTCCTCACTTTACAAGATGACATTGAGAAGATTTACACACTTTGCATCAAAATAAATATTCAACGTTATCACTTACATGTGCTTGCTAGAGATAGGAAGGTACAGTGGATTAGTATAATGGGACCCTGACTATGCTGAAAGTAGCCAGGATATGGTGGCTTGGCAGGAGAAAAAATTCATGGTTTGTTAAAGACAGGTTATATCAAGCTTCCGAAGTATTACCAGACTGAGAATATATATCTGTAATTTATGCTTCCTTTTTTTCTTTGGAATCAACTGTATTTATTCCCAATATGCAAAGTAAGGATAGAAAAGTTTTCATGTATATAAGCAATCACCATTCTGGAAGGCTGTCTGCAACTGCTCCTGGCTTCAAACTCAGCAGAGTAATTCATATTTCTAACACAATCCAGATACTTAATATTGATTTTTAAAGCAAGCATTGTATATTATCTAGTCCTTGGCCAAAAAAAAAAAAAAAAAAAAAAAAAAAAAAAAAAAAAAAAAAAAAAAAAAGTCTAAAGCAAGTAACGTAAAACTGAACAAAACTAACAATTGTATAGAAAAGGTTAAAATGAGATTAGTTTTCATAAAGCTTTCATAAAGCTATCTAGCATCTTTCTTTCCAAAGGCTAAATCTATTTTTCACAGATGTGGTCCCTAATCCTCATATCAATTCTATGAATAAGAAATATGTATTTTGTGGAGCAGTTGAGAGTACAGTGGCTTGGGAAATGGATTTTAGTCCTACTCTGCCACTAACCAAGGTGGGTGATATTGAACAAATTAGTTAATTTCTTTGGGTCTCAAATGTTCTCATTTATAAAATGAAAGTGTTGGCCACCAGCTGGCTGCTAAAATGCTTTCAGTTCTAAAACACATTACTTCCAATCCCATTTTACAGATAAGGGAATTTGTGGTATTTTCAAATACCTAAAAAAAAGTGTTTACTCAGTATACAGAAGTGAATACTTACATTCAATAAAAAAAGAAAGTTGTACTCATTAAATATTTACATTCAATTAAAAAACAAAAAAAGCTGTACATGTTTTACATCATTTATTATGATTTATAATAAAAATTGATTATATGATTAACTATTATCTCTGCCTAAGGAGAGAGAACAGAAATGTGTGTAATTAAAAAGAGTATAAAGTCAAGGAAAACACATTCTGACTGTATGTTCGAAAGACTTGTAATGCACTAAGTTATTTACTAAATTCTATAACAATTATTTACTGAAATTGTGAAGCCACTTTCCTACCAACAACTAAATAAAACATCAAATTTAGTCTACAGTCACCAACATTTTGGGCTGGCAGTATTAAAAAACCAAAAACTATCAGGAAGACTACCTGCAACAGCAGAACTTGACACTCTTAAGAAGGCAGTGGTTAGGATCCCCTACCCCTGACAATAACTGTGAATAAATATGCAATATCTGAGGTAAAGTTCCTAGGAAGCAGACCTTTAAAAAAAGATGAATGTACAAGCGATTTAATAAAGAAGTGCTCTAAGGAGAAACTTACAGGAGAATGGGGGAAGCAAGAAGATGGAGTATAATAAACCAAGTAAGGTTGCAATTTCAGGTGAAGTCCTGGACTCAGCCTGATCCACAGGAGCTCTGGAGTGTGAATTACACTGGTGAGTTCACACTGCCTTGGGGCAAGAGAACTAGACATCCATACTCTTGCACCTTGTCATTGGCTACTGGTTACCAAGGGGAAGACATAAAACCCCAGGCACTTCTGGTTCTTGAGCATCTTGATGATGCAGGTCTCACTGGCCAGAGATAGTCCTTTGGAGAAGATGTCCTGTGTGAGCTGTTAGGAGCAAAGCAGTGGGAGCTAGAAGATATGCATACCAAACAGGAAAAGGGATCTAGTCTGTCTATGCACCAACAACATTCACAAGAGACAGTTTTCATTAATTGTGCGTTCATTCATTCAACAAATATTTATTTGGCACCCACCTTGTATCAGGGCCTGGACTAAGCATATGTAATTTAGCAATGACGAAGGCATGCATTATTGAGATAAAAAGCAATGAAGATGCAATCACCATTCTCAAAGACCTTCTCATTTATTAAGTTACATTGTGACCACAGATAATGATACCTGCCATATGAATGGTAAAATATAAATGTAAAATGGATACTGGGGAAGAATGGATAGCTTTCAAAAGATTCTACATAAAGTATCTAGTAGATTCATGTTAAAACCATAACTGGAACTACTCTAAAATGATACAGCAAATGTCACTGGTTTTACTCAGGACGCTTCCCTGTTTTTGGCGGAAACACAGCCATTCCTATCAATCAATCTTACCAGTTAGTCAAGCTATCTGTACACCCAGACAAGAGAAACACAATTAAATTAATCTAGTTGTCAAGATTTGACGGAAATGATCCAATTTAAGCAAGAAGATAAAACATATACATGTTTAGCACAGTGTCTTCATTTGCTCATTCAAACCTTTATTGTGTACCTGCTGTGCACCAGACATTGTACTAGGGAATAGAAATAGAACAGTAAAATTCCTACCGTACAATGAATAAGACATTTATACTTACTGCTCTTAAGAGGTTCATAATATGTGGAAAAACAAACAAATAAATTAACAACAAAAATACAATGTGAGAAATACAACAATGTGCCCTCTCTTCCCTCCCATTACAAAGGATGAACTGACTAAGCTCCTATCCAAGGCTAAGCTCTTCACATTTAATCTCCTCTTGCCTTTTCAAAGGCATAATTCCCCAAATATCCCCCTTTATCTTCCACATCACCAATCTATGCTTTCTTGATCACAGTTCCTCCAGCTATGGTTTCCAGATAATGCTCCTTGAAAGAGTTTCCCGTATAGCCAAGGTGAACACGTCAGTTAACAGCCAAACCAAAACACATCTGAGAATATTTACAACCTGAGACTATCAGTGCAAGTAGGGCTTTCACCTATTTATACTCCCTTTTTCTAGTCTTCCTTGAACGCATTTCAACAAGGCTTTCGTTCCCACTACTCTACCAGAACTGTTCACATAAAGATCACTAATGGCCTCAAGATGCCAAATCCAACAGTCAGTTCTCAGTCTTCAACATGCTTCAGCTATCAGCAGCATTTGCACAGCTGATAGATCACTTCCTGTCCTTAAAGCATTTTATTCACTTCTCTTACTTTTCTATCTATCTCACTGCCACTCCTCAGTCTCCTGCCCAATTCCTCCTTCTACTCATCCCAATCACTGATAAACGTTGGCGGGTTCCCAAGTTTCAATACACAGATCTCTTCACTTTTCCACTACACTCAGTTCCTTGGTGATAACATCTAGTCTCATGGCAATAAATATCATGTAGACGCCAAAAGTGTATCCAGTTATTCCAGACTTCCAAATGCATTAATTCAACTGTCCACTTGACATTGACATTTCTACTTAGAGATCTAACAAGCATCTCAAACTTAACAGGTCTAAAACCAAACTCCTGTTATCACATACACACACACACACACACACACACACACACCCCTTCTCCTTCTAAAATCTTTCCCACCTCAGTTAATGGTAATTCTATCCTTCTATCCAGCTGTCCACTCCCAACCCCTGTATGTTCATCATCCTTGTTTTCCCTCTTACTCTCACACTCCATGTTCAATTAGTCAGCATATCCTAAGCTCTACCTTTAAAAATACATCCAGAATCCAACCAATTCTCACAACCCCACTACTACCACCCTGGTCCAAGCCTCCTCCATTTCTTGCCTGAATGACTGCTTTATTTTCCTACTGATGCCTCATCCCTTGCTCCCTTCAAGCTGTTATGTATACAGCAATCAAAACTTTCTTGTTAAAATGAGCATCAAATCATGCACTCTTCCACTTTTCCTCCTTCAGTGGCTTCTCCCCTCACAGTAGAAGTCCAGGGTTTTACAAGGGCCCCAAATGTCCTATACTAATCTAGTCCCTTCTAGCTCTCCGGATTCATATTCTAGCACTTTGCTGCACACTAACTTCAATCCACCCATAACACTAGCTTCCTTGTCACTCCTCAAACATAACAGAGAGATTCTCGATCAAGGATTTGGAGTTTTCCCCTAGATAGCCCCATGGTTAGTTCCTCCATCTTCTTTAGATATTTGTCCAAATCCCACACTTTCTGAAAATCCTTCCCTCTGACCCCAGGACCGTCTATCTCCTTTTCTTGCTTTATTGTTTTCTGAAACACTTATCACCCTTTAGCAAAATATGTTTTATTTATTCATTTTGCTTCCTGCTACCATTTTTTCAGAATGTACATTGTATGAGGGCAAAGATTTTTATCCACTAGCTCAAGCCACATGAAAGAGCCGGTTTTGTGAGTCGAAATGTTTTGTTCAGTTTGCCTCTCAAATGCCTAGTACATACAACTTTGATGAATAAATGAGCAAATGAATGAGTTTCATAGGTATGTATAGGTCCTAAGGAAGTATGAAGTATGTAATAAGGACCCATCTCAGAGGAGGGGAAGTTTCAGCTGAATCTTGAAAGATGAGCTGGACATAGGAAGCTACCAAGAGGAAGATGATATCCCAGACGATGGTAACAATATGTACTATGGCAACGGTTCTGACCAAATAGTAAATGACCTTAAAGGGATTACTGAATACTGGGGTGTTATTTTAAAATGTGTGGGAATCGGCCAGGTGCGTGGCTCACGTCTGTAGTCCCAGCAATTTGGGAGGCCGAGGCAGGTAGATCACTTGAGGTCAGGATTTCGAGACCAGCCCGGCCAACACGGGGAAACCCTGTCTCTACTAAAAATATGAAAATTAGCTGGGTGTGGTGGTGCATGCCTGTAATCCCAGCTACCTGAAAGGCTGAGACAGAATAATTGCATGAACCCTGGAGGCAGAGGTGGCAGTGAGCCAAGATCATGCCATTGCATTCCAGCCTTGGTGACAGAGCAAGACTCCATCTCAAAAAATAATAATAATAATGAATTTTTTAAAAGTGTGGGAATTCATAGGAGGATATTAAGCCAGAACATGATAAAATTAGTTTCATATTTCAGAAAAACGACAGCAACCTATACTAGGTGAACTGAGGTATAGAAAGCTGCCTGTTAAAACTGCAGGCAGAAAGACTAATTAGAAAAGTGAGGAGATATATAGTGATAGGTGACACTGGAGAAGCAAAGAGAAGCTACAAAACATATTACACAAGTGTCTGTAAACCGAATTGCAAAATATGAATTTAATATCGTCAGCACAAGCAAGTCACTTAAAGATTTTAAGCCATAAAATGACATGATCGGAATCAGGTTTTAGCAGTCTATATTAGCTGCAGTGAAGATGATGGATTAGGAGGAAACAGAAACAAATAAAAGGACATGAGTTAGACTATTGTAGAAGTCTGGGTGAAAGATAACAGTGGTTTGGACTGGAGAGATGGCAGTAGGGATGCAGAGAAATAGATGGATTTATTCAATCAGTCCTAACACTCTGTTGAACATGTCCTTTAGTTACCAAGTAAAGCCAATTGTAGTCACATTTTTACTTAAAAACAATCATTCACCTTATCTGTACTCCAGTATCTCACTCCAGTGACCTGCTGGAACACATGAGACCCAGTTGAACAAGTGGGAGAAAAGTACAAAATATTTTGCAAACTGAGTAATTACTGTATGGTTAATTAAGTGAATTTTGTAGAATAATTCACTTTATACTGTGAAAAAATCACAGTTGTTTTCTTCTTTTAGAGTAAGTAGGTCCCACTTAATCATAACACGGAGAGTAAATCTTCATAAACATAGCTATTACTCAAAAGTAATAAAATATAATTTTATTACTAAATGTTCAAACTCTATGAACATTTAGTCCAGTGGAAAGGACATTACACTAGGAAATGCATGCAGGGACTGGAGGGTCAACTTCCCATAACTACTGTGCAGTTGTGAGAGTCATTAACTTCTCTGGGTCTCAGCTCAAAGTTCCTTCCAGGGGCTATAGTTTATCATTATCTATTTATTATATTATGTATGAGAGGTTGGTGTGTCATACAAACATGTCAAAATTCTTCTCATCTAGTCTGCATTTATTTTGAAGAGAAAATAATGAAAAGGGTTTTTTTTTTCCTGACACAGTTTTACTCCTTTACATTTTTTTATTTCCTTTGAAAACACAAACCAACTGCTCAGTTACCTTTCCCCATCCTTTACTCCTGTGTATTCTTCTTTGCTTTCCTGATTGGCCATGAACTTGGTACTGATTGAACAGAAATCACTGTAGTAGTAACCAATACAAAACAGAAGCTGGCTGTGGAAAAATACGCTTATGACATCACCCTGGTGGTAATACATCATAGTAATGAGCTAAGGTGGAGGACTACAAATTTTTGATCACTTAGAACAAACTGGGAGCTCCTATTGGTGTTTCTCTGGGATCTAGCAGCCTTTACTCTGTAATTTCATGAATTCGCTATAAATATGTTTATTTCATCTCTTTACAGAATTTTAAGTATTTTTATCATTGAAAGGAAAAACATACTAAAGGCAGATATCGTCAATCCGTTTGGTCATCTCACTTTCCCACAAGTCAAAGATGGCAATAAAGTTTCAGCTATCCTGACAATGTGGGTGGCTGCCTAGAGGACATGCTGGGAAGAATCCTGAGACCATATCTGGACTTGGCAGAAAAAAGTGCTGTAATCCGTGAAATGCCGGCTGTGCACACAAGGGTAGGAAACACAGCGCTGGTGCCAGATACTCAACACTATTAGGGTAGAATATTCTTTAGGAAAAGTGTCAAAATGGAAGAGAACTTCAGATAGATTTGAATTAATTATATCTCATAGTTGTGCAATTTAGAAAAAGAACATCAAAGACTGTTTAAGGATTTCATCAATGGGATTTTTCAGTTAATTTATTTATTCAGTTAATAGTTAACAAGGGTCTATTAAGGGTCAGGTCACTATTCACATGCTGAGTGTTCAAAGGTAAGCAAAAGACAAAAGCTCCCTTCTTTCAAGAAGCTTGTAGTCCACTGGGAGAGACACAATAACATGGTCCTATAATTTAGAATAACAAAGTGGATCTAATTTACATGCGCTCTTCAGAAAAGTTCTACCTAAAGAGATGGTGACTCAGAGGAACAAGGTCAGAGTCCCATGAAAGTAAAGGTGAGCAATTATTCAAATTATTACATATAAAGTTCTACCTTTCATTGTACTAAAATTTTCAAAAGAAAGGTAAAAATACATATATAATCACAATATGATGCAAAATCATAAAAAAGACACATTCAGTTGTCAGAATTATTATGAAATCTACTAAATAAATTTAGAGACTTTCTTCTAATAATTTAATGTACCTTAAGTTTATCATCATAAACTACCAGGAGTTAGCAATAAATTCTGATTTTGTTGGTTAAGAATTTGAAGAGATTTTCTAGTCATTGATTCGCTTTCAAGGGAATGAAACTAAATCTCTCTGTCTAAAGCCTTTCTTCTAGACTGTATTAATTATCTGTTGTTTAAAAATGACTTGTGGTAGTTGTTATATAATTATGTGAAACAGTGTATAGTTATATCACACAGCCAAGAAAAAGAAAAAAACATTTACAACAGTAGTGCACCTGTTAAAGACTTAAATAACATTTTCTCTAATTTGACATTTGTAATTTGGTACTTTAAGTTAAATAAACCTTCTGACTTGCCAGAGTTATTCTCTGAGAAAATTTTACGCTGCAAGAGTACATTAGAAACTTTGGAAGACATAGTAATTATTTCATAGCTTTAAAATACCACTATAACAATACATTTACTTTTCCTTTTGCCTATAACTGAAAAACTAGTCCCCGTCTTTAATAATTCAACACAACAATGCACTGAATTGCAGCCAATAAAGCTGAATTAATTCACCTATGTGAATATAATTTGATTTGGGGGTTCTTCCTACAAATCAGGAAAACAGAACAAGCCAGGGAAAAAGGAGCAGGTTGACACGAAGAGGAAAGGATGTTGTAAACAAGAAACTAAAAGCCCAGGAGTATTAGTCTTATTTAAAATTCAGAAGATAACATTCTTTTTCCTAAGCAAAAGGGAAATAAATACACATGAAAATCTAACAGAAACAGGGAACTAACGCCCAGATTCACATTCAAGAGCCAATAAACATAAAGAAGAGACTGGAAGGAGGAAGGGGAAGGCACTGGCCTGGGAGTGGCAGGTGGCAGAGGTCAGAGAGCCTTGACCTCTCATATGAAGACTGGACATGTGGCGCTGAGGAGTTGAAAGCCACTGCCGAGTTTGAGGCAGAGTGACATGATTGAAAATGACAAAGACAGATTATTTAGGCAACAGAACTTAAGACGCATTGAGACAAGAAGACCAGTGAGTAGAAAAGCATAATGTTACAGGTGAAGAATTTGTTCTGTGGTTTTTATGGCAAGAACAGCCAGTAATAGGCACTCTCCACTACCAGAGTCAAAGAACTCATTCTGAGAAGGAGGAGAATTTACCATTGGTGATGGATGGGGAGTAAAATCTCAGTGCTAAGAAGGAGGCACATGATGATATGAAAACCACAACTACCTCAAAACCTAACAAAAACACATTGCAGAAAGAAATCTCAGAGCCTCTCGGTGAATCTCACCAAGAATCTGCACCACAGATACATATAATAGATATTTTGAGAACAATTACTTAGACTTCTTTACTGAGGTCAAAAATCAGCCTTATGCTAAATTTCACACCATAGCAAATACCATTACAAGGCAAATCCGAGTATTGTCATTGATAAAGTTGCCCTAATGGCCTGTCCCTGCTTGTACTTTCCCCCTTCCCTCTTTATAGAATTTTACTAAAAAATCACTAAAAATTCTGAAACAGGTTTGCTACATCCTATGGGGATTTGGGGGCCCTGTCGCCCTTATTTTGTAGGTTTATAGGCTCCTTATACTTAAAGTGTGTTTGACTCATCTTTCTACAGGACTTTAAGTTTCCTAACCATTGGGTCTGTCTTTTCACTCCTTACCGTGTCTAATATGATGCCTTGCACCCAATGGGGACTGACAATATGTTTCTGAGTCCCATAAAATGGCAATAAACTTTGAAGGTCCTTGTCCACTCTAGCAGTAAAATGCTGCTATAATAGATTGATTACATCTTCCAACTGCATTTTGCTTCAGGCAAGGAAATTAGCAGTGTGGCATACTGTACAGTCTCTTCTTGTAAATCATTTCACATTTATTTACTAAGCTGTTGAATTTACAAGTTGAAGTTACTTACAGGGACTTCTAGGAACAGGAAGGACTTTGCTATATTCACGCTGATATTGTCACATTTTTCTAAACATGTATGTGGTAGGCTGAGTGATGGCCCCCAAAGATAGCTACATCTTAATGTTACCTTCTACAGCAAAAAGAACTTTGCAGGTGTGATTAAATTAAGAGATTACTGGGTTACTGGAGATTATCCTGGATTATCCAAGTAGATCCTAAGTGTGATCACAAACGTCATTATAAGAGGGGGTAGAAAGAGTTTGTTGGACCACCAAAGAGGAGAAGGCAATAGGATGACAGGAGCAGAGAGAAATGTGAAGAAATACGAAGATGCAAAGATGGAGAAAGGAGCCACAAGCCAGGGAAGGCAATGGATGCAGCATTAGAAGCTGGAAAGGCAGGGAACCAGATCACCCTGCAGAGCCTCCACAGGGACCAGTCCTGCGCAGTCCTTGGTTTAGCACTGTAAAACTCATTTTGGATTTCTAATCTCCAGAAGAGTAAGACAATAAATTTGTGTTGTGTTAAGCCACTGAATTTGCAAAAATTTTTTACAGTTGCAATAGGAAGCTAATATATTACACCTTCTTATCTTCTTGCCAGTTAACTCACTGCTTCGGATTAGATTTTCAACTTCCTGTGGGAGCACAGTGTGTGTTCTTTTTGTGCTTTTCTCTTTATTGTTGGTATAATTCTTCACAGCTGTCAAACTGCTAACTTTGGCACACCTGTATTACTCGCCTATATTATTACCAAGCTTGTAATACATTGATGCATGTAAGTGGTACACAGAAGAAAATGAAATAATTTTAAAAAGTTAAACTCATCTACAGTTATTTTTCTCCAAGTATTGTCCCACAATGTTTGCATCAGAATCACCAAAGGTTATTGTTTGAAATTCAGATTCCTGGGCCTAACCACACCAGAAGTTCTGAATCATCTCTCCCAGGCAGGGCCCTGCATTTAACACACTTACAGTTGAATCACATGTATTCTAAAGTTGAAGAACCACTGGACTAGAATCACCTGAAGAAGCTTTTGTTCATTTAGCCCCACAACCAGCAAATCTCAAAGCTTGAAAGAAATATTTAGCAAAAGCCTAACACACAGGAAAAATATGTATCATGTTTCCTTAAATCTGTTTCAACATCAGAGTCTTCAACGAAGATACATTCAACGTGGCTGTTATTATTTTTAACTGTAACAACTAATCTTTCTCCTGCACAATAAGCAATAACAGATAAGTCGGATCCAACATTTGGGAATCAGAAAAAGTTGGTTAATCCTGTCACAGCCCAGAGATAAAACAGCAGTATTTAATCCCTCTGTGAAATCCCTCTGAGTACCTCTTTTGTAGTAAACTGAACTGCACTTTTTTGGTTGTTGGTTTGTTTTTAAACAAGAGAATAAACTTACAGAATTTCCTTATTAAGCTATCTATTTTATGCCTGATCGAACTTCTTCAGCAAGACTGACAGCCAGGTACATCTGTTTGTAAATACGGGGGCTGAATGCAGAGTTGAATTCAGTATCAATTTAGTTTGGCCCATCAGTCCTTTGATTCCTGGATTCCCAGCTGCCTGCTGACCTCACTTTGACGAATGCCATCTTCCTCTCTAAATCAACACCATCCTGTTCAAGCACAGCATTCCGCCTTCACTGATTATCCCTCTTGTATATTTTAATGATGCTGGCATCCCTCTGTCCCCCAGGGTAAGAACTTCAGGAGTCATTTGTTTGTTCATTCATTTTACAAGCATTTACTGAGAAGCTACTTTGTACCAGGCCTTCTCCTAGGTGCTGAGGACATAGAGTGAACCAAACAAGTAGAAATCCCTACTATGGAAAGCTTACATTCTCATAGGAAAGACAGGTAATAGCCAGATAAACACAATTTATAGGATGTTAAATAATAAGTTCACAGGAGATTAAGAAATGTCCAATGCCAAGGAAAGCATCACTCAGAAGGTATTATTTGAGGAAAAATATAAAGTGAGGATGTGAGTAACAGGGATATAGGTTTCTGAGAGGAATGAATTCCAGGAACAGCCACTTATCCATTTCCGTAAAATCTTCATTGTATCAGTTCTCACACCTATCCATTCAACTCTTTTGTTAAATAAATTATAAAACGCCTACTCAAATAGAAAGTACAAAGAATAATATAACATTACTTTTATACCTCAAACAGATTTAATGTTGATATTTTTCCACATATGCTTTGGATATTTTTTCTCTTTTACACTTTATTGCATCTTTCCAACAAATCTATTAAATACTACTATTGGCATTTTATAGATAATGCATGTCTAAGCACAAAATCCATCTTTCATTCAGTTTGACACATTAACTTTGTTAAAATATCTGGATTTTCACCTCCAAAGCATATAGTTTTAACAAAACACCTGAATAAGTTCCATGGGATTTTTTTACCATGGTAAAGTTAATGTTCTTCTAAAAGGTGTGAAGGGCACAAAAAAAAAGCTTTAAAGAGCAATTCCACAGAAGAATTAACAAAGAAGTAAAAGGAGAAACAGACACTAATATACACAAATTATCCTCAGCTAACTAGTGCAGGAACAGAAAATCAGACACCACATGTTCTCACTTATAAGTGGGAGCTGAACCATGAGAACATATGGACACAGGGAGGGAACAACACACACTGGGGCCTGTGGCGAGGGCTGGGGGAGGGAGAGCATCAGGATAAATAACTAATGTATGCAGGGTTTAATACCAAGGAGATGGATTGATAGGTACAGCAAACCACCATGGCACATGTTTACCTCTATGTAACAAACCTCCACATTCTGCACATGTATCCCAGAACTTAAAATTAAATTAAATTTTTAAAATATGTAAAATATCATAACTGCAACACACTCACTTCATCCGATTCCCATCCCTCCTGCTCTAGAATTACCCATGGCCATGAAGTATTGGCTTCCACAGTCAACTGTACAATATATTTTCAATTCATTTTATATTTGTTTTTTACTAAGTTTTACTTGGTATTATCCATTTCTCTTCAAAAGAGTTGTACCAATTTACATCTTACAAGTACAAGCCCTGCTTCCCCACATCCTCACCAAAATTCTATTTTGAGATATTTGTTAAACAATGGGTATGAAATAGTGTTCCATTGTTAGTTGTAATTTGCTTATTTCTGATAAGAGTGAGGTTAAGCGTCATTTTATATGTTTATTGAGACTTAATTTTTTCTCTTCTGCAAACTGCCTTGTTCTGCAAACTGCCTATTTTACCTGTCTATTCTACCACTGGATCATTTATCTTTTTCTTATGATTTGTAGAAATTCTTGTATATCCTGGAGAGTAATCATTTGCCAATGTGCAATTTGCAAAAATCTCCCAGTCTATGACAGCCTTGCACATTATGGCCTTGATCAAATAGAATTTTTTACTTCGGAGGTAGTCAAATATCAAATGTTCTCTTTAGGATTTGTACTTTCTGAGTCTTTTTAATGAAATCATTCATTGCCTTCAAGGTCAAAAGATTCTTTGTTTTCTTCTAAAAATTTAAGACTTTTGTTTTTCAAAGTCAGGGCTTCCATTCATGTGGAATGTATTGTGTGAGTGCTGTGAAATGGGGATCTCATTTTATTTTTTCTGTGTGGGTAATCAATTGTCTCTGTACTATTTACTGAATTGTCTTGCCTTTCCACTGACTTATAATGCCCTTCTCGGATATACCAAGTTCTCATCTATACTGGCCTCTTCATAGTTTCTTATTGGCTAGTCAGTCTCTCACTGTGCCAATACCACATTCTGTAATCACTAAAACTAGGCAATAAATCCCAAAGCCTTGAAAGACCAATACCCTCTCCTTATTCTTTTTCAAAATGTCCTTATTATTTTGTATGAATATTAGGATAATTTTCCACACTTATACACAAAGTCTTATTGTAAACGTTGCTAGCATTGCACTGGATTTGCATGTCAACTTGACACCTTCAAAATATTAGATCTTAGCATTTTGCCCTTGGAATAATATCACGTGATTGTTTCAGTCTTTGCCCCATTTCTAAGTTTTACAATTTCCTCCACATAAGCCTTGCACAACTTCTATTAGATTTGCTTTTAGATACCTTATGGTTTGTTGTTACTGTAAATGGGATTTGAAAAATCATATTTCTAATCTATTATTTCTGATATTAGCTACCTATTGATTTTTCTAAAGTGACTTTGAAACAAGTCAACTTTCTCAATTAATTCAAATAGTTTTTCTGTGTTGTTTTGTATTGGCTTGTCTCAGTCAGGATATCTAGAACAATGCCAAATAGGAGCCACGAAAGATGGTACTGTTATCTTATTTCCGACTTTATTTGGAATGTTTCTACTGTTTCACTACCAACTATAATTCTTGCTTGCAAGATAAGGACGTTCCCTTCAATTCATTGTTTGCCAAGAATTGTATCATGAATAGTGATGGATTTTTCGAAGGCTTTCTTCACCTCTCTTCAGATAATATGTTGCTTTTTTTTTTCTTGTGACCTATTAAGGTAATGAATTATAGTAATAAATTGTCTAGTGTTAATTATTTGCTTTCCTGGGGATGTGGGGGTGTATTAGTCATGTTAGGAAACTCTCCTGTTTT
The DNA here is from genome assembly GCF_043159975.1 of Macaca nemestrina. NCBI lineage: Eukaryota > Metazoa > Chordata > Mammalia > Primates > Cercopithecidae > Macaca > Macaca nemestrina. Next base: position 61,027,972 of record NC_092134.1, read on the forward strand.
GTTTAAGATAAAATTTAACTTTTCCTGAAGAGTTAGTGAAACATACCTAAACATACCTATAAAACTGTGTGAACCTGGTGGTTCTTTTTGTAGAGGGGGAAGTGGTTAGAGTTTTGACAGCAGATTCAGTATCTTTAAGGTTCTTGATAGCTTATCGTTTTCTTAAAAATTATGCATTTCATCTAAGTTTTATAAGCATGAGCATGAAATTCTTCATAATACTCTCTATTTCTAAAATCTCTCCCTTATCTGCAATTATATTCAATTCTGATAATATTTCTACCTTTTCTCTTTTTCCATTAAGATTGCCAGAAGTAGGTCTCACAGTCTTTTCAAATAACTCTTTTTGGCTTGGCTGAGCCTTTTTAGTATTCTTTTAGCTTTTATTTCATCAATGTCTAATCTTATCTTTATTATTTTCTCCTTTATTTCCCTGCATAGTTGATCCTTGAACAATGTGGAGGTTAGAAGTGCTGACCCCACACAATAGAAAACCCATGTATAACTTTTAACTACCCCAAAACTTAACTATTAATAGCCTACTGTCAACCACCCCATTGGTAACACAGTTGATTAACACAAATGTTATATGTCATGTGTATTCTATACTATATTCTTACAATATAGCAAGGTAGACAAAAGAAAATGTTATTAATAAAATCATGAGGAATAGAAAATATATTTACTATTTATTTAATGGAAGTGGATCATCATAAAAGTCTTTCATACTCATTGTCTTCTTGCTAAGTAAACTGAGGAGAAGAACGAGGAGGGGTTGCTCTTGCTGTCCCAGGGGTGGGAGAAGTGGAAGAAAATTCATGCATAAGCGGACTTCTATAGGTAAAACCCATGTTCAAGAGTCAACTGTATTCTGCTATTTCTCTAAACTCTTCAATAAAGTGGTCATCTGATAATTTTAAATCATTCATGTTGTAAAGAAGACCTTTTACACTATCTCCTCATAGGCTATAAATCCCTCCTAAGTACTGCTTTAGTTGCATTCCAAAAAATTTAATCAGCAGTGTTCTTATTTTTCATTAATTTTTAAATATTTCATAACTTTCCATTTGAATCATACATTATTTAGAAGTTTTTTTTAACTTTCTAATGTCATAATTTTTCAGTTATCTTTTTATTATTGAGATCTAACTTTACTGCCAAAAGCATGGTCTCTTTGATACTGATTCTTGGTATTTCTTTTTTTAAAATACATTTTATTGTGTATATTTAAGGTATACATGATGTTGTAAGATACTATAGCAAAATAGTTACTATAGCAGAATAAAGTAACAGCCGTCATTTCACATGGTTACCCATTTTTCCCCTTTGACAAAAGCTACTATAATCTACTTGTTTAAAAGAATATCAAGTAATATTTACACTCTAATGATCATTGCAGCACTATTAACAATAGCCAAGATATGGAAACAACCTGGGTGTCCATCAATGGATGAATGCATAAAGAAACTATAGCATGTATACACTGAAATATTATTCAGTCTTTAAAAAGGAGGAGATCCTGCCATTTGCCACAACATGGATGGATCTAGAAAACATTATGCTAAGTGAAATACACCAGATATAGAAAGAAAAATATTGCATAATATCACTTATATGTGGAATTAAAAAAAAAAGTTAAATATATAGAGATAGAGAATAAAATAGTGGCTGCCAGGGTTGAGGTAGGGGGAAAATGAAGAGACGTAGGTCAAAAGAGATGAAGTAACAAATATATGAAACAAACCAGTAAAAAGATCTTGGCATTTCTTATTTTTTTGTGAACTAGTAATTGATGAATTTTGTAAGTAATAGGTATTGCTTAGGATTGCCTTGACTATTCAGTGTCTTTCTTTGGTTCCAAATGAATTTTAAAATAATATTTTCTAATTCTGTGAAGAACGTTGTTGGTAGTTTGATTGGAATAGAACTGAATCTGTAAATTGCTTTGGGTTCTCTCTGGTTGCTTTATTTAAACACGGAAAGTTTTAAGTATACATAAAAGAAGAGAGAACTGAATACAGATTCAACAACTATCAAGAATTTGCTTCATCTATTTTGCTGAATTGTCTAAAGGAAATCACAGGCATTATGTCATTTTATCCATACTATATGCATTTCCAAAAATATAGATATTTTCTTATGTAACCACAATGTTATTGTCAACCTAACAAAATGATCTCTGGCTGATGGGTAGGTTTTCTCTTTGTGATTGGTGTTTCATAGTTTCACCATGATGTTTCCAGATGTGGATTTGTTTTTACTTATCCTGCTCAGTTCATTCTTGATCTCTCCCTCTACCTCACCAATCCAATCCATCATATATCCTTTTAATTTTACCTCTTTAACAAATTTTTAATCTATCATTTTTCTCCACATCCACTACAATCCTAGTCAAGTGACTTCATCTTTCATATAGACTGCTGTAAACCTCATAACTTCTCACATCCATTCCTTCCCCTCTACATCCACTTTTCATAACGTAGCCAGAAGATTCTTTTTTTTTTTTTTAACTTTTATTTTAGGTTCAGGGCTACATGTGCAGGTTTGTTATATAGGTAAACTCATGTCACAGGGGTTTGTTGTACAGATTATTTTGTCACCCAGGTACTAAGTCTAGTACTCATTAGTTATCTTTTGTCCTCCTCTTCCTTCTCCCACCCTCCACCCTCAAGTAGACCCCAGAGTCTGTTGTTCCCCTCTCTGTGTCCATGTGTTCTTATCATTTAGCTCCCACTTATAAGCGAGAAGATGTGGTATTTGGTTTTCTGTTCCTGCATTAGTTTGCTAAAGATGATGGCCTCCAGCTCCATCCATGTTCCTGCAAAGGACATGATCTCATTCTTTTTTTATGGCTGTGTAATATACCATAGTGTGTATGTACTACATTCTCTTTATCCCATATACTATCGATGGGCATTTAGATTGATCCTATGTCTTTTTCTATTGTGAATAGTGCTGCAATGAACATTCTCTTGCATGTGTCTTTATGGTAGAACGATTTACATTACTTTGGGTATATAGCCAGTAATGGGATTGCTGGATAGAATGGTAGTTCTGTTTGTAGCTCTTTGAGGAATTGCCACACTGCTTTCTACAATGATCATCCCATCAACACTGTATAAGTATTCCCTTTTCTCTGCAACTTCACCAGCATCTGTTACTTTCTGACTTTTTAATGATAGCCATTCTGGCTGGTGTGAGATGCTTTCTCATTATGGTTTTGATTTGCATTTCTCTAATGACCAATGATATTGAGCTTATTTACATATGCTTGTGGGCCACAGGTATGTCTTCTTTTGAAAAGTGTGTGTTCATGTTCTTTGCCCTCTTTTTAATGGGGTTGTTTTCTCTTGTAAATTTGTTTAAGTTCCATACAGATATTGGATATTAAACTTTTGTCAGATGCATAGTTTGCAAACATTTTCTCCCATTCTGTAGGCTGTCTGTTTACTATGTTGATAGTTTCTTTTGCTGTGCAGAAGCTCTTAAGTGTAATTACTTCCCATTTGTCAATTTTTGCTTTTGTTGTGATTGTTTTTGGTGTCTTTGTCATGAAACTTTTGCCAGTTCTTATGTCCAGAATGGTACCGCCTAGGTTGTCCTCTCGGGTTTCAAAGGTTCTTTCTAGAAGGCAATTTTATCATGTGGTGTCCATCTTCAAACCTTTATTTGCTCTGAGGACTTCAAAGTTTGCATGGTCAGTCTAATCAGCTATGCATGTACTCCTTGTTTAACTTTGAACATCTTCTCTAACTACAACTCTCCATAAACCTGAACCACTTCTGAATTAACTTCAATGATCCTTCAAATTTCTCACCCTTATTTCAGGGAAACCACCCTTGGAACCCAAATGTTGGTCAGGGCTTTAATTTCATTCTTTTTCATAATTTTTCATAATGAATACTTGGCACAATAGCAATTTTGCACCTTCCCTTTTGTTGTGTGATTATTTCAGTAAGATTATTCTCCCCAGGAGACTAAGAGGTCCCACATTGTATTCACCACACTTAGAAGAGGAATTGACAAAAAGCAGGAACTCAATCAATATTGGCCAAATGACTGAATGAATGAATTACTATTTAGTAATTCCTCCTCTGTGCTTCCATTTTACTCTGCAAATTCCTATCTCATAGTACTTATCACATTTGACATGATTAACAGTTTTTCACTCAATCTCCCCAAACAGATTACAGCTCCTCTGGGCAAAGAATGTATTTGATTCACTTTTTCACTTCTAGCTAGACAACTCGCCTAGTGCCTACACACACACACACACACACACAGAGCGATAACTATGTATATGCATATTATATATTATATATATTTATGTGTATATAATTATAAAATAAGAAAATAAGTATATATTTTATATACATATTTTTAAAGTATTTAAAATAATTTGTTTTAAAAAATTATTATAAATATAAAATAAGAATTTGGGAAAAGGGCATCAGGTACTAGTTTTGTTTGGATCCCAGATGCGTGGATCTGAATTGATCATCCTTAATTTATATATTCATTTTTCATTCTCATTTTACTTATTTTAACACCTGCTATGCCCTAGGCACTGATTTAGGCACTCAGGACACAGCAATAAATAAAACTAAATTTCTGCCCACATTAAGATTATGTTACTCTACATTTTTACCAGTGATCTGTGAAAGTTTCCTCTTCTGTTTCAGATTTTTATTTTTACTACTGTTTTCCCTTTTATTCCCTATTCCCAAGACCATTCTTCTTTCCTTTTTAGTAACTACCCTTTTGTACATTCTATTCATCAAACATATCTGTTTTTACATGTAAGAATATCCAGAAAGACATATAGTATTTTGTGTGTATTTTACATTTTTAAAATAAATGGTATTATGTTATAATGTCATTTTCTTCTTTACTTTTATTATTTGTTCATTTGACTAATTTTGAGATCTATCACATTTCTACATGTAAAATCTAGTGAATTTCTTTTGAGTATTCCATAGTATACCATTCTATGAATATAACAAGGTATTCATTTCTCTAAAAAAGGATACCTATGGTACTTCAACTTACCACACCCCAACATTGATATAACAAGCATCCAAGTACATGTCTCCATGTGCATCACCTTGAGAGTTTCTCTCTGCCACATATCCAAGAGTTGAACTGCCATGACATCAGGATTAGCATACTCAATTTCCATAAGATCTATAGGAAGCTCTCTGAAATGGCCACACCACTTTACACACTTATCAATAGTAGAAGATGTCTCCCCTTGTCTTCACATTCTCCCTGGCATTTGTCAAGTATCAAAATTGCCCACTTTTGCAAATTTGATTATGGTAAGGTATATTTTATTATTATTTTAATATATATTTTTTCTGATAATTGGTGAGATGAGTATTCATATACGTGTGAGAGGTTCTAAAACAGATTTCCATTTATATCCAAGTAGTCATGAGTATATTAACTGCTCCATGACTCAGAGCAGTTTTGTTTGGATCCCAGGTGCATGAATCTTTTACCTCCTTTGTAAAGTAGGAATGACTAGTACTTCTCTTGTGATTAAATGGTTAAAAAATTAGCCACTGGGAATAAAATCTGTGACAAGAAAATGTTAGCTGTCATTATCTTTTACATTTTTTACTTTTATTTTTCATTCAAGTAGCCTCTTCTATAAATTGCCCATTAATATCCTTCAACCACTTTTCTTCCATATTTCCTGTATATTCCTTTCTGGTTTCCATGAGCCTCTTGTATATTCTGGGTATCAACCCACTACAAATGCTTCTATCTGAATAAGTGAATGAGTGATCACAGATTGAACACTTCAGTTTTGTTTTACAAAACTCCCAACTGTTTGCTCTTTCTGCTCACTGCCTTGCTAGGTAATTTTTGTGGACATAATTTTGAATGTCAATGTATTTTTAATCCGACCAATACATTTTAAATAAAATTTAATTTATATTCCATTTTTCTATGTCCACAATGCAAATCTACAAGTGTGGGGGAAAAACAAATCCTAGTTCCAAACTGGAAAAATTAAACAATTGTATTTGTGGTTTTACTGGGTTATTTAAAAAAAAAAAAAAAAAAAAAAAACAGAAACAAGTACTACTTTTTTAAAAAGTGAAAAAAAAAAGGTACAGAAAGGGTACAAATTTTGTCAAATTTTCTCAGAGACAAGTACTTTGTCTCAATTTCAAAGTCATTATAATTCAATCTTTAAAATAGGCTGCCCAAACAGCATAATTTTCTGCGAGATTCCTAGAGGAACTATTTATCACTGTTAAGAGGCCATAGTTAATAGAATTCTTAGCAATCATTTACAAAATCACACAGAAAACCCTCAAAAAAGTCATGGCAGAGCACTGATAAACATTTGATAAGAATCAGTGTCCAAAGTAAATCTATGTAATGAGCCCTAAACTTTATGAACATTTTTCTAGTAACTTAAAACAACACAGAAATTGATAACAGTGGCACACAAACTGCATAGCCCAGATCTATATAGGAAGCTTATAATTACTAGATTATGTATTAAACAGATATTCAAAAGTATTACTCAACAAAAAAATAACTGTCTTCATCTTGAAAAAATATATTTTATATAAAAATGGCGACGTGGGAATCACAGCTAAACTAGAAATACCAGTGATGACTAGCCACCACCACTTCCATATACCACTCCAATGGGTTTCTAATAAATGACGCTATTTGATTTTTTTAAATGACAGGGCCAGGTGATCTATACAAGAATTCACACATTGACAGAAAAGGCATCTGTTGATCAACAAATTTTTTCTATCTGCATCCATAATATTAAGTAGGTAAAACATCCATAATAGGTAAAACAGTAAGTAGGTAAAACATCCATAATAATTAGGTAAAAGAGACACAATTAAGAAAATGTTGGCCAAATCTTTTTTTTTCCTCCCAACAAATTCCAAAGCTGATATGCTGATTCACTCAGTCAATCATTCAATTTAAGCTTAATGAATATCTACTGGATTCTGGAGTTTATAAAAATGAGGAAAAATTGACAACAACCCTGTTATGACTAAGCAGAGGAGACAAATGTTCATTTAAAAATCGCACAAAGGTGAAATTACTCTGAAAGACAGGCTCATGGTCAATGTTACAAGAGTCCATACTGAAATAATCTGACCTAGTCAGGAGGATCAGAGAAAACTTCCCTGAGCCAACATCTGCAGAAGAATGAGTTAAGCTGGTAGGCAAATGAGTAGGGGGAAGCATATGTGCAAAACTCTAGGGTACAAAAGAGTGTATTGAGTCCACAGCAATAGCTAGGATGAAAAGAATAAAGAAGATGCAAGATAAACCTGGGAGAAAAGACATATCCAGAATGTGCCTAGCTATATGGCTATCTTAAGTGTTTGTTCTTTAAGTGCAATGGAAAGACATTGATGGGCTTTAGGAAAGGAGCTTCTAATTTAGAGCATGAATTGGAAAGGCAGCAAGAATGGAAACCAATTATAAAGATGTTGCTATAGTCCAATGGAGAGACAGTAGTAGCTCAGACCAGGTGGTAGTGATGGAGATAAGGAGAGGCTCAGGGACTCTAGAGATACTGAAGAGGCAAAATCAATAGGACAGGATAGGAAAGGAGAGAGGCAACAAATGCCTCTTTCATAATTTCTCCATGAATCTTTCCAGGCATTGTACTGCTTTCTCTATTATGGCTGCCAGTTGAGTACATCTCTGTATGTTAAAAGGGAGCTGCTCTCTTGAGACTGCTTGGATACCCAGTCAGAATTTTCCATGGATCCATTAAAGAAATAGTTTCTGCACCATTTGTGATAAGGAACACTTTTAGTTCTGGATATTCTGTAATCTAAACTTTTGTAACATGGTGGAACTAATTTTGCAGACCAATATATGATCCCGTTTAACCCTGTGGGACATCCATTACTTTCATTGCTGTTAACCTCGTTTGTTTCTTCAGCACACCTGATTGTCACAAGCAGGGTGCTTACTTCCCAGAACTTCATTCTCATATAAGAATTTCTTGCAGTTTCTAAAGTATTTTGTCTGTAAAACCCGAAGAAGCTTAGAATTTTTTCTAACCCTTTTCTCCAGCTCTCCCATGTGTTGAACAAGGTGTGTATGACAGAAACACAAACATGTTTAAAGATTTTTGCTACAATTTTTCCTTCAAGTTCACAGTCAATTTTATGCATTTGGCTAGTTCTACATGGCTAGGTTTGGATTCTTTTGTTATAGACACTCATAGTAACATTGACCATGAGCCTGTCTTTCAGAGTAATTTCACCTGTGGGATTTTTAAATGAATGTTTTTCTCCCTTGCTAAGCCAAAACCACTAGGGATGTTGTGAGTTTTTGCCATGTCCTCTCAACTGGAGTATCAAATTATTTGTTAATATCCATTCACATATTATGAAAACATGCCCAGTTTTAATCTTTAGAATATATCTGTACCCCTATTTTTTCTATCAAGCCTCATTTTCCATAAGCAATTCAGCAAGGGAGTTCAGTACCTAGAAGATCAAAACCTAGACAAGTAGAACAAGCCATCCCAACCACTTTCTGGAATTGGGGGCCTATGCATCAGCACAGGCAGTCACTGGTTTAAAACACTGACTTTTGTGTCAATCTGTTACTCTGCCACTTAATAGCTACATGTCCTTGGACAAGCTGTTTAACCTACCTGAGTCTCAGTTTCTTACAAAAAGAAGATTACAATATATTATGTTCTATATTACATTATGTAACTAATATATTGAGAAATATAAAACATAGAGGGCTTGCAACAGAGAGATGTGTGGGAGCTATCATCGCCATTACTGCTTTCATCTTTGTTATGTTTCCTACTTTCCTCCAGACATGACCATCCACCAAATGGGGAGGGATGTTTAAGAAGGAAAGGTTGTGCCAATCATCTCTGTCTCCTGGCATGTTGAAAGTTACAAGATTGAACACATCATGAAGCAATTAATAATAAATTTTTAAAACTCAGTAAGTTCAGCAAGAATATATGGAGAGAGAGGAAGGGGTAAAGTGATGCTAGCATATGTGTTTGTTGAGGAAAGATGGTTAGAGGAAAGAGTAAATTGTAGTTTTAAAGAAAAAAGTGCATGGAATATGGAAAATGGCACATAAAATGGTATATACCACCAATTGAAGAAAAGGAATGATATCACAGACTTGAATCCAGTATCATGACCTTTCAGATCTATGGAAGAACAAGCATATTCTGGTTTGTAATTAACAGCTATACATGAGAAACGCATTATAGCTGTTACCATTTTACAGATGTGACAACTAAGTCTCAAAGAAGTGTCTCATTTATAGTTATATATTTAGAAAATAACAGAGCAAGACCTAATCAGGTGTTCTCACTTCAAAGTCCATACCCTTTTTACTACACCAAAGTCAATCCCAAGGCCACATGGCTTGGTCTTCTTTGACAAGAGTTGCAAATGCAATTAGTTACAGTCACAAATCATCATCCTCAACAGAAAACAGATATTGTTAGGCCTCAGTGTAAAGTCAGTAGGGTCTACGGTTCTGAATGCTGTAACGGTGTGTATTTGTTTACAAGCCCCCTTTCCCTCCCCCCAAAAAAGGCAAGGGGACCTACAAGCATGCCAGCTACCTTTTAAAGGAATCCTTTTACTAGAGGTAAAACAGAAGGAAGAAAAATCAAACCATGTTCATATTCAAGGCATCAATAAAGTCTCAAAGGTATCAAATAAAGTCCCTCTGATAACAGCATTGCTGGTGATATTCCTTTCAAGATTGCCATATAATGCTTAAAATTTTCAGAAGCATAGAGAGCATCTATTTGTCTAATAAAGGCAATAAAATAAAGTCAGGCAGTTTAGAAATGAAACCATGTATTTCTATGATGATTCAGAATATTTGTATGAGCAAATGAATTTCTGATATATATGGTTAATATTTCTAGGAATGCAAAGATATTCATAGGAAAAAATGGCAGAAATGCATGCTTAGCTAAATTCAACTTTATGTATGAGAAGTTACAACTATGGTATAAAATCCACAGTAGAAATGAAACAGGATTACATCACTTACAATTGCTAATATTAATGGACCAGAGGGAGACTACGTTCCCTCAAGCTAGAAACATGTCAGAGGGGAAAGACATACAATTCAGCTTGAAAAAGCAAAATCCATTAACCATGAAATAAGGAAACAAAAAATCAAACTTACCATATACCATATCTTACTGGAAAAAAATCTATTAGCAAAAAAGGACCTCTACTAAACAAAAGATTTCCAACTCAGAGAAAATGTAAAAATAAATGATTTCAAGTAAAGAAAATTTCCAGAAAATTCATATGGTTATTTTTATGGCCATCTATATCCATCAAAGTACCAACATATTTCTCTGAGTATATAGGTCTCAAAAGAATGCATAGAGTTTGGATCACACTTAAATGCATTTTTTAATTTAAGAAAATATTATATTAACTATCACAGATTTGATGTGAAGCATTCCAAGTTTTTGTCTCTATTGTGAAATTACTCCATCTGGGAAAGAAGTCCTAGCTTCTCTAATAAGAAGAGTAAGGCAAACAGAGATTTAACACCTTCAGTATACTTACATCAGTTAAGATTTATAACAGCTTCTTGAATAATCTTTTTAAAATATTTCACACCAGAAAAAAAGGAAAGATGGCCTGAATCAAATAGAGAGTTGCTCAAATAGCAAGACTCCCAGATGTAAAAGATCAAGGCCACTGTCAGGTATCAAAGCGATTAACTGCCTCACCAGTGGTCCAGGGTGATGCAGAAGAGATGTGGTGTAGCATGCACACACCAAGAATTAAGCCAGCACACAGAGGCTTACTATTGCTTTAATGGGATTAAAGAAATAAAATCCAAGATGACTGACAGAAATATATTTAAAAACTGCTAAGAAAGTAAATTGTAAGTGTTCTTATCACAAAAAAAATATGTGAGGTAATGCGTATGTTAAGTAGCGTAATTTAGCCATTCCACAATGTGTGTGTATATATATACACACACACACATATTGTGTTGTATACCATAAATACTGTATATACAATTTTTAACTGTCAATTAAAATATTTTTTAAAAGTTGAGCAGCTACTTCAAGTGCAAATGCTTACTCTCATAAACAATCAAGCCTATGTGTGGGTAGCCTTTCTAAGAGGGCCCCCAATGATTTCCCCTGCCTACTAGTATTCACACCCTTCTGTAATTCTCTCCTTTTGAGTATCACCTGAGTCTGCTAATATGCTTCTATTGAATAAAATATGACAAAAGTAATGGAAGGCCAATTCTAAGACTGGGTTAGACAAGACTGTGATTCCTCCCTTACGCTCTATCTTGTTATTCTAGCCTGCTCTCTCTCGTGAAGCCAGCTGTTGTGTTGTGAGTTTGAGTTGTGAGGGTAATTTGCCCTATGGAGAGGCTCACATGACAAAGGACTCAGGGCAGCCTCCAGCCAATGCTAGCAAGAAACTGAAGCCCTCAGCCCAACAACCCACGAGGCACTGAATCCTGTCAACAACCATATTAGTAACTTGGAAGTGCCCCCACCCCCAGTGGTGACCTGAGATTACTGTGGCCCCTGCCAATACCTTGATCACAGCCTCATCAGAAACCCTGAGCCAGATAACCTAGCTAAACTGCATTCAGATTGCTAACCCACAGAAACTGTGAGATTATAAATGCTGCTTTCTAAGCCACTAAATTTCGAGGTAATTTGTTACACAGTAATGGATAATGTACAATTTGTAATGAAAACAGCCTCCTAATTAATACTCATCTATGAATAAATACATTGCTGATTTTAGAATGCAAAGATCCTTGTCTCTACCCAAAATCTGATTATTCAGTTCCAGAACCACAGCATATTTAACTTAGACTTGTCTTCTTGCTTCTCATTTGGTCTCCTCTGAATCCATCTCTTATGGGTGTGAGTCCCTCAAAAACTTAAACATTGAAGTCCTAGTCCCCAGAATGTGAATTTATTTAGAAATATGCCACATTTAGAAATAAGGTCATTGCAGATATAATTAATTAAGATGAGGTCATATTGGACTAGCCTGGGCCCCTAATCCAATATCACTGGCATCCTTAAAAAGCAGACAATTTGGATACAGACACACACACACAGAGAACACCATGTGAAACTGAAGTTATCCTGCCTTATGCCAAGGAACTACTAGAAGCTGAGAGAAGCCTGAAACAGATCCTTCCTTAGAGTCTTCACAAGACGCATTGCCTTGCTGACACCTTAACTTAACCTAGGATTTCTAGCCACCAAAACTGAGACAATGATTTTCTGTTGTTTAAGATGCTCAGTTTGTGGTATTTTGTTAGAGCAGCTCCCAGCAGGCTCAAGCCACCTTCTACACAGCTTGCCAAGAAAGATCTACTTGAAATATGAATCTTACCATGGCATTACACCTATTCATTCATTCAGCAAATGAGAGCCTCTTCCATGCCAGGCTCTAAGTTTGGCACCAGGCATTGGTAACAAAAAATCCAGCTGCAGCACATGCTAGCACAGTAGTAATAGGGTGCCTTTGTGCTTGAGAAAAGGGAGCCATTCCCAGGCAGACAAATTGTGAAATGGCACCCCCTTGTGGAGGATGACTTAACATAACGATGCTCCTCAGGGGAAGAGTTAACACAAAAGCACACCACATGGGCAGACAAACCCAACAGCTCTATCTTGGAAAAGTTGGTAAGAGTGTGCCCGCTGGATTTTAGCATGCATTTCCACCATCTTGGCTAAATGTTTTTGTGAGGGATGGCTTGCATGCCCATTAATGACGGACCTGAGTAAAGGTCTGTACCCTCTCTGCTCTCATGGATCTTTCAGAACTTAAATTCCTTCATGATTCAACATCAACTCTTTGTCGAGGATACCCAAGAACTCAGAATCCTGTGCTCCAATAGCCCAAACAGTAGTTTGCTGGAGCCAGCTTTCACAACAGGTCTCAACGTCCACAGAAGGCCCCAAAATAGCAGTGGAGAATAATAGAATCTTCCAGAGGTATCCAGAAATACAGCACCTTGAGCATGAAATTTATGTTCTGTGTTATTACCTTTGAAAAGCAAATGCAAATTTTGCATATCATTCCATGATACATTCATTATTTATTTTAATAGAAAAATAATGGATTTTCCTCTCAAATTCCTGAGTAAAACTGATGTATCAAAATGTATTATACTTTCAGATTCACCCAACCAAGGAACACCTGTCACTGCTTGAGAAGCACAGAAGGCAAACTAAAAGGGACTCTGTGATGTGACCTCAGAACTGTCCTTTACTGTGAGGAAACAGGGCCCCTACCCGGCCCTGGGCTTTGAAGAATCTCTCTTTACCTCTTCAGCTGCCTGTTTCCCCAAGGGATAAAGTATCCAAGGGGTATGCCCACCAGGAGCCCACACATTCCTCCACCCCATTAAACAATGCTCTGTATACCCAGGAACACAAATCCCATGACCAACCAGCTCAGACAATGGTGTCCTGGAGGCACTCCTACTGGTTCACAAAAGTCCATTGTTATATTTTCAAAAATTTTGAAAGCTGGATGTTAGACATGACCATTATTAAAAATAAAGTGTATGAACTTAAATCAGTTATATTGAAAACAAAGGTAATTAGTATTTAAAACTCATCAGTTTCTAACTATTTTACTATTGTTTATGTACTTGTTATTTATGCCTGTTGCATCTGTATGGTGGCAATACTAGACAATGGTGTGCGACTGTGCATCTCTTCCCAACTCTGCATTCAATGACATCATGTTAGCAACTGGAAATTGGCTTTAGTGAGAGTATCTACACCATATAAATCAGCAAATACTTTAAGTTACGGCTTGATTTATTTTTTCTTCATTGTCTAGGCAGAAGAAAGTGATGGAGAAAATATTAATAAAACCAATTAAAGTTTAAAATGTGTCATGTCAGTAGCTTTTACATGTATATATTAATACAAAAAATGGGAAAACATTCTGCCACTATTTAAAAACTACTATACAATTTAGTGTAATAGTTGCACTCCTCATTAATTAACAAGTGAAGTTCTATTTGTTTGTTTCACTTGCTCAAGCCACCTTCTACACGGCTTGCCAAGAAAGATCTACTTGAAACATGAATCTCACCATGGCATTACACCTATTCATTCATTCAGCAAATGAGAGCCTCTTCCATGCCAGGTTCTAAGTTTGGCACTGGGCATTGGTAACAAAAAAATCCAGCTGCAGCACATGCTAGCACAGTAGTACATAGGGTGCCTTTGTGCTTGAGAAAAGGGAGCCATGCTCTTTTCACTTGCTCTTCAACATAAATAAACATATCAACTACTGTGCCATATGTCAACCACGTAGGAATTATAATCAGAAAGCTAGTTGTTAAACATACCAGCACACTGTAGGCCCAGAGTCCATTTCCAAGGCCAACACGAACCTCTTTTTTTAATCCTTCCTCTCAAGTCTGGACCATGCTACCTGGAGTGTGTGCCCCTGAGGGACAGATGTGCAGCCAGGGGTGTTCATTCATAAGAAAAGTGTTCCTCATAATGCTTGACCAAGCAGGAGTAGAAAGACAAGAGGGTTGGCAGCAGGTCAAAGTTGAGGGGTGGAGGCTTGGGAGTGGCCTCCACTTCTGCATGTATCGGGGAAGTCCAGGACCCATACCACTCTCTCCAATTGTATTTTCTTTTGCACACCAACAGCACACCAGATTACTTGGAATTCTCTGCACAATTGTTCTTGCCAAACCCTTGTTCATGTGGCCCACTTGCATGGGATGCTCTTTTATTTTCATCATCCTATCACTGGGACCCAAACCAGGACATGGCACACAGTAGGACTCAGCAGTTTAAAATAACGAATAGATTAATTTTACGGATTCCAATCTTGGTCCATTATCTATTAGCTATGTGGCATTAGGCAACACATATAAGGCCCTCAGGCTTTAACTTCCTCAGCAGCAAATGAGAATTAATAAACCTTTTTCGTAAACATTAAAAGATATGTGATAATTATAGTAGCAACCTTTATTAAGCACGTACTTGCTAGGCATTGTGTTTGATGCTTTACACAGATTATCAAATTTTAATCCCTGCACACTTTACCTCTATGAGAGAAATATTATAATAATTATGTCCACTTCAGAAATGTGGAAACAGGCTTTACAAGTTTATGTCTGTATCATAAGACTCAACAGATCTTCATCTACTCCTACAAAAGCCATAATATATTTTGGGTCAGTATTTAACCTTCTATAAGTTCCAATACAATGATTATTGAAATATTAACAAAGATGTAGCTCATCTTTAATCTGGCTATAGGTTCAGGAAATCTTGTCCTGAAGAGCAAATGAGTCCAATGAAAAAAATACATATAAGAAATGTAATAAATATAGATAAAGGAGATTAAATCTAATTCTACCAAAAAACTGGTTTAGACAGACAAGAATCACAATAGCAAGATAAGTTTTCAGTGAACAATGTGATAGAAATTATCTATTTCAGGGCGCCAACCAGCAAGAGGTTCCCCAGCCCTGAGAAGGGATCTCCCATTGTAGAACCAATGAAGAAGAAGTGCATTTTAGGAAGTTCAACCCTTCCTTTAAATCTTTTAAGTCTCACATTACTCTATATCACTAGTCAATTCTTTTTCCACTTCAAAACTCATATAAGAAAGTATATCCATTGGGAAGAATACTCATCATCAGTTATGAATGATTTAAAGCAAATAAAACTGAAAACATAAACAATTGGCACAATAAACAGGAAGGAATACATAAAACTGAACTTAAAGTAACAGTTAATAGGTTGACAATTACACCTGGCTTAGGACAAGAAAATGTGGAGTGTTATGGACTATAGCAAGAATCATGCAAATCTTAATGATATTTAACTTTGCAACTCAACACAGTTGACCCTTGAACAGGTGTTTGAACTATGCAAGTCCATTCATAGGCATATTTTTTCAATCAAATGTGAATTGAAAAATATAGCATTCACAGGATGCAAAATTTGCATATATAAACGGCCGACTGTTTTGTATATTCAGAAAGCGCAGGTCAACTGTGAGGCCTTGAGTGTGTGCAGAGTTGAGTATGCACAGAGGCGGGCACGGGGTGTTTCCTGGCACCAATACCCAATATCCCACATATCCTGAGGGACAATTGTACTCAAATTGAGAAGCGACTTTCTCTGTTTTCTTCTTTGGGAGATTCAAGTCTACATCATCAATATATGCTACCTATAAAGCAGCGTGATTAAGACCATAGGCTGAAGTCTGACTGCCTGGCTTCGAATCCTGGTTCTGAAAGTTAGTTATGTAGCCTTGTGCAAGTTATATAACCTCTTCGTTCCTCAGTTTGCTAGTTACACGATGGAGGTAGTAACAGGATCCACCTCATAGGACATTAGAATTATTACATGTGTAAAGCACTCACAACAGTGCCTGCCACATAATAAATGCTGTACACTGGCTATAATTATTAGCATTATCATGAAAACTAAATAAAATCTCAAAGCTTAGTTGCTACAATGGCTGAGTTCCAAATAGATGAAAGGGAAAAAAATGCTCCATCCAAGGATCCTATCTATAAAACTATATTACACAACACTATAGTGAAGAAAGAAAATCAATGAATGTGTTCTAATTCCTATATGTACAACTTCATCTTCCTCTAATATTAAGAAAGACAATAAAAATAGCTCTTCCTCAAAGATACTAGTTAAATCTACTTATCAAACATATAAATTATACTCCAATGTTTTTCTCTTTATTCATTGCTTACCTCACTAGTTAATGAAAATAAAAAAGATTAATTCACCCAATTCCATATCTCAGTTGCCTATACTAATCATATTCTCTTCATTATTTCTTTCTTTAGGAAACAGGCAGAGTATATTCAAAAATACTATTTAGGGAGAGATATGTCTCAAATTTTTAGCAAACACTGGAATCTCCCACTTCTTGAAAACCCATTCTGTTTTCTAAGAGTTCAAGATACTGAAAATTAGTTTGGAGTACACATTTAAAAAGAAATGATTAGTTGAGAACTAAAACAAATTCTTAGTATGGCAGATTTAACTTATTTTCACTTAAACCACATTGCTCAAGTATTTGTCAATCTAACAAAAAGGTTATAACCATGATTTTCTTTAAATTAGGTTATTGTGTAATGATAAAAATGAGTGAATAGAATCAAAATATAACAGTAAAACACAATTTGAAAGAGAAGTAACAAATGTGGGCAATTCTTTCTCTAAGTGAGCTCCAATTTTATTTCAAATCACAGAAATTTGGGAGTTTTTAAGGTCTTTTCTTTGTACTCGTATTTGTATCCTGAGCAATGATTTTGAATTGTGTATTTCAATCCTTCCTAATACTGACTTATTTCCTGCTGTTTTGTAGCTTGTCATTTCTGTAGACTAGTTCTTCCAAAATCATTTTCAAACATTCCTTCTGAATATTCTTGTAACTTACCAGCTCAGGATTTTGAAGAAGTTAGTTTTAGAAGGCTTTTAGAACTGTCTTTAAAAACACCAGATTCATTTTCTATTAAATATACATTATTTGTCCACAGATACACAAGTTTTAAATTCTGTTGATTCTGATTCCCAAATATTTTTCAAATAGTGCCCCTTGACTCTGTCATTGCTATTGCTAAGTTCTACCCATCACCACTTCTCATTTACATTAATGCACTAATTTTAGAACTCTCTCTGCTTCTAATCTTAACTCCTTTCAATTCATCCAATTTTCAAGTTTTCAAAAAAATTTCCAAAGCAAACATCTGATAACAACACTATCTGCTCAAAAACCATCAATGCACTCTTTCATCTATAGAATAACAATGAATCCTTTAATGTGAATAATATGATATGCCAGTTAGAAAATTATTTGCAAATAACAGAAACAAAGTCAGACTTAAGAAGACACATGGGGTGATTCACAAAACTAAAGCTGGAAACCATCATTCTGCGCAAACTATCACAAGGACAGAAAACCAAACGTTGCATGTTCTCACTCATAGGTGGGAAATGAACAATGAGATCACTTGGACACAGGGTGGGGAACATCACACACCAGGGCCTGTCAGGGAGTGTGGGGCTGGGGGAGGGCTAGCATTAGGAGAAATACCTAATGTAAATGATGAGTTGATGGATGCAGCAAACCAACATGGCACATGTATACCTATGTATAAAATCTGCATGTTGTGCCCATGTACCCTAGAACTTAGAGTATAATAAAAAAAAAAATGAAGGAAAGACTGATAAAATAGATAAAATAGAATGAGAAAAAAGAAGTTCCAAGTCTTAGAAACACATGGATGGTCCTTTAGGCACACCCTCCATGTCAGCTGTGGGTCACTCAGCTCATACACCATAAACAAACAGAAGAAATGGGCAAATAACATGGCTTAGCTGAGTTAAAGTCACTGCCCACTCCTGTATCTAACAAGATTATACCCAATGGGAGGTGATAGTTTCTGTGGCAGAGACTGCTAATTATTCACAATATTCTGTCTTTTCATCCTATTTTTAGCTTCATATGTAGTCCTTTATAATAAAGCTTACAATTTTACCATTCTACACACTGTGTGACCATGTTCTGGCCAATGGAACATATGAGGGGAAGTGTACAACTACTGTGTACAACTCTTGGAAGTATCCTTAAAGATGGGGACAAGCCTTTTTCTCCCCTTCCTCTTTTCTGCTGGCTGGCATGCAGGAGTAGATGGGTCAAGCATGCATCTTGGACATCAGGTGGCTTTGAGACTGGAAGCCACCCAGGTAAGGACAATAGCATAGAGTGAAGTTGAATCCCCAACACCATGAAGCACCACAGCAGCATCAGACTGACTACCTCTATACTCCTTTTATGTGAGAGAGAAGTAGGCACATTTCTAGTATATGCCACTGTTATTTGTGGGGTTTCCATTATGTGCAGCTAAATCTAATCTGAACTAAAACAGTTCCTCATAGCAAACTCAATGTGTTAATACTGGAAAAAAGTGAAATGGGTGCTAGACAGAAATAAAGCAATAGATGCTTACTGCACACAGCCATTCACTTTATGCAGAGTTCATTTCTATTTAGGGTTGCCCAAATACATCAAGCCTTATTACAAAAAAATATTTGGCTGGTTGAATTGCATTTATCTGCTTCATCTGAATAGCTAACTTCTACAGACACCAAGTATCAGATCATCAGTCGTGACTTCTCTGTCATTTTCTGAGTTCCCTTACTCCCTGGTGAGTTTTGCAACAGGGAGAGTTGCATACAGAAAGTTTGTTGGGATGTACTCTTACAAGATATATCCATAAGGAAGTGGGGAAGGTAGGACTGGGCAGAGGCAGAATGTGACCTGCAATGCAGTTACAACTGAAACCTCAGCCAATCCTAAGGGGAGATATGTGGCTATGAAGTTTCTTCAGTGTTGTCACAAATTGAGGCAAGAAGGCATACCTGTCTATCTTTACATCAGACAGTCATTTATTTTGCCCTTTCCCCTTCTCTCCCAGGGAGATAAACCTTGGCTGAATAAGGTCCCTGTGGCCAAGGGCAATTTCCAGAGTGGGACTCAACTATGATCCTTCAGTAGCAGGCATCCTCAACGGGTAGGGGACAGGTGAGCACTAGAATATCCACCATAGTCATGGGCTGTGTCTCATTCGTTTCTAAATGTCCAGTGCCTAACATAATAAAACCATGATTTGATTTTGTTTTGAAGGAACACATTGATGGATAATCAAACCAATAAATAATTACGTCTGTTTTCAGGCAGAAGGAATAAAATCAATAGAGGAAAAATAGAAGATGTTCATTAGAAACATAATTATGAGAGCAAAATCCTGCTAGATAAAGTAAAATAGAATTGGAGTACCCTATCAGCTCTATGCTGACGTTCCTTAGAGATGAGGCAAATGAGACCCCCAAAAAACTTAAATGGTCTTATTAAGGTACACTTTCAGTGTGAAATGGCACAACCAGTAGGTGCAAGGGTTAAGGCATAGGTACAGAAAGATAGTCTTGAAGATAAGAAATGATACTTAATTTGTTGAGATAACAGTGGATGAAGCTAGTAACACTAGTCAATATTACTGGAAAGGTAAAGGAGGAATTTGAAAGCAAAGGTTTCAATATTTTCAGTAAAATATAAGGTAAACATAATTAGTAGAAATCAAACTGTGTAAGAGCTTCAGGACAGTGAAAATTTACCAAAAAGGAAAAAATTACAGGAGTATCCTAAGAAATCAAGAGATGTGAAGAAGGTGGACTTTTACATAGGGATTGCTCCACTGGAAATTCAGTTAAAGCAAGATGGCAATTACCTGTCATTCAACGGATCACAATATTCAACACATCAAAGAAAAAGCTTATTTCTAGAATTTTTACTTAAGTAATATTCTTATACTGAAAATACAGATAGACTCAATTTGTTTACTTTAATATGATCCTTTCCTCCTATGAAAAGCCAATTTCAAAAGAGAAAGATTTTAAAGGCTTTTTCTTCTTTAAAGAACACAAACCATGTTGATTGCGATATCTTGAAATTCTTGGAGAAATCATATATTAAGAGTCTCCTTTTGTTAGTATCTCTCTATAAAGACATGTTGTCGGTTCACAAAATTTATCTAGAATATGTCTTCCTCGTGGGACTTAAGTTACATTACCATAAGCAGCAGTAGCAACAGCATCTTCATCATCATCTGCGACTTGATATGTTTATGGCACATCATTGTTTGCATAGGGCTTTACATACATCAACCACTGAATCCTCTTTATAGCCTTGTGAAGTAGAAGAAACTTATCCTCAGTACAAAGAGGTGACGTGGGCAAAGTCATATAATGAGTGTATGTCAGATAAAAAGCTAGAACCTACACTCTAACTCCTTTTGGCAAAGTACTTCTGTCCCCTGTATACCACACACTGATGCTCAAATACATTCTTTTCTCTGCCATCAATGATCCCATGTTCTGTAGGTGATTTTAGCTATTTCTTCATCTTTCTTTAATTATTTAAAAATTACCAAGTGCTACAAGTAGAAAACACCAATTAAGATCACATTCTCTTTACATGATCAACCTGAACCATGACATAACAACTGCCAAGCAGAAAAACAATCATCACCACCGTCCTTAGTTAGAAAACAACAGGATTTTTGCCTAAGGCAGGATGGTAGAATAAATTCTCACATTGGCAATAAAAAGCTTCAGAGGAAAAGCTTGGCATCAATCTAATAAATAAGTATAGCCGAGAAAGAGAAAAAGCATTTCTTTCCAACATTCTGTGTGAAAACATAAGCAGGCACAGCAACACTGGTACAAAAAGTCATCTGAAACATATTTTCGAGTTCCAGTTAGCAGAAAATTCCTGCAGATCTGAAATTTCTATAAGTTGCTTTTTTTTCTGAGTTCTGCTTGAAGATTTACTTGATTTTGTCGATAGATTTTTCACAGATCTCTACTTTCTACCTAAAAGTGTTGCTAGTATTACGTGTAACCACAGCCAATTACATGCAATGGGAAAACAGTGTATTTTTCTGTTACATTTAAATGTTTGCAGTGGTCTGACAATAACAATAATAATAATAATAATAATAATACCAGTGCAAATTTCAGAGATGCATATTAGGGACAGCAGGTAACGTCAGGGAGGAAGCAGTGAATCCAGACCAGCAAAAGATATAAGCAGGAACTCGTCTGACTCAAGCAGTTTGGGAATAATGCAGATAAATCACAGAGCACGCAAAAGGGAACAGAATGCATTTCAGACTTGGCTCAGAGGAAGAGACACACTCAGGGAAACTGAATTTATACAGTCTAGAGAAAGAGCTTCAAGGAAGGAACCTGATCGTAATCTATAAATACCACCAAGGTAACACCATAAATAATTAAGGGGAGAAACTACTCGTTGTTTCTGAAGTAGGTCTAAAAATGAAGTTTTAGATTTACTTCTCCCTTTGTTTCTTCCTGGCATCAGAGCACATGTGTATTGAGAGTTGTTTGCTCCTGCCTGGGATATACTGGGGCAGAGCACCAGAAGGGTGAGTGCCTGAAGCTCCTCTGTCCCTGCACGAGGAGCACGACTATCTCCCCTTCCTTTCAGCCATGCAGCTCATCCCGGCCTGAAAAGAACAACTACAGGAGCAGAAGGAAAAGACCTCTGTCAGCTGACACTCCAGAGACTTGTCTCTGCCACTCCAGGAAGCTGGAGCAACCAGACCTTCCTAAAACCCAAGCAGAGAAGTGGGCTTCGTGTACGTTACTATCATTTACTGTTGCATCTAATTGCTCCAAATAGTACTAATCATGTGCTAGGATGGGGCTTCTCAATTAAAATGCACACAAATCACCTGGAGAGTTCCTTAAAACGTAGATTCTGATTTAGTAGGTCTGGGGTGAAACCTGAGATTCGGCATTTCTAACACGCTCACAGATGACGTCAATGCTGGCAGTCTGCAGATCGCTTTGAGTAGTGCTGTGGTTTGAATGTGTCCCCCAAAGTTCACGCACCGGTTTTGGGAGGTGGGGACTAATAAGTGGTGACTAGGTTATGAGCACTCTGCCCAAATGAATGGATTAATGTTCTTAATGCAACAGTCAGTTAGTTATCGTGAAAGTGGGCTTGTTACAAGAGTGAGTTTGGCCTCCTCCTGCTCTCTTGCTCTTGGACACCTCTTCCCCTTCCACTTTTTGCCATGGGATGACACAGCACAAAGACCCTCACCAGATAATGACATCATGCTCTTAGACTTTTCAGCCTCCAGAATCATGAGCCAAATACCCTTCTACTGTTTGTAAATTATCCAGTCTCAGGCATTCCATTACAGCAACACAAAATGAACTAATACAAGTACCAAAGCTCCAGGAGCTGAGTTTCTTGGGGGAGACAGACACAGAAAGGGATAACTAAATGCAACATGTTGACATGCCATAGGCAGCTAACCCATCCTGAAAGGCACAGAGAAAGCAAACTTCATGGAGAGGACAATCCTCGAGCTGATTAAACACAAGGAGAAAGCACAGAGGAAATTCCCATGATATTTTCATTCAAAGATAATTAATATGAATAACTTTTGGAATTAGGAGAGATTTGTATTAGCTGCTGATTTCCTTTTGTTGGTCTAAGATTTTACAATGTTTTAACGTAAAACAGTGTGCAGCACAGGTTTTGGAGTCAAATAACCTCTCTGAGTTTCAGTTTTCTAGTGGCAAAACAAGCATAATAAAACCTGGCTCTGAAGTTTTAGAATAGATAATAAACGGTAAGTTCTCAACAAATGTTAAAACTCTTTTCTCCTTATATTGGCACCTAAAGAAAACTGCATCTCCAGCCTCACCATAAATGCTCTATCCCACATCCTACATATGTACTTCCATTCCTGACTACTTAAATGTGCTTATGTCTAACAAAAATCACATTAAATTTACAATTTTACTTCTTTTTTTAGATGTGTTAAATGTATTATCCAACTTGCTCACTAAGCATTTCTAAAATAATTGTTCATGAACCTCATGTTATTTAACAGAAATACAGATGTGGCAATTGTACACCCTGGGTTTTTTAAGGCAGCTCTGAATTCCAATATCCTGCCCACTTATCAAACAATTCTCTCCAATTTGGGGCTTCCAAATATGATCAGAGATACACAGTTTGTGGGAAATATTTTACTAAATGTTTCATTCAATAAGTTCAAGTGTTATTTAAAAATTCCTAAATGCAAGGCTCCACAGGGCAAGCCTACATGATTATGATACCGTCTGTGCCCTCAGTTTGCTCACATTACAGTGCTCATGGAGAGCACTTACTTAATGAATGATTGTGTGTGTGCAGAGAGGTAGTTGGCAGGAGGCAGGGGAAGATCTGCGTGATATACGCCTACCTAAGTACAGTCTGGTGTTTGGTGCCAAATGTCTTGTTTTAGTTCCTGTCTACTTTATCTTTCTGGCCCACCACAGAAAAGACTGAAATAAAAGATGACTAAATGCCAAATTAATTTCTAGTATCATACATGGGTGCCCACTGGTTCATTTGTATTTAATGTCTGTGGTTCAAGGAATGATCTTCCTAAAATAGATATAAAGGCTTTGCAGTAATAATAGGCTGTGCTCCCTGAAATCTCCGGCTAGAATCTAGAATTTACCCCCAAGAGCACATAAAGGAAATTCTCTGTGATTGGCAAGCTGTAGTGAATTCTTATAATTTTATGTTGCCTCAGCATCCATTTTGAGTATAAGTTTAACTCCCTCATGCCAGAAGCAGGGCACAGTCACCCTTGACACAGTTTCCAGGTCTATACCACACCCAAATGGATTAGGCTGTGGCCAGAGGTAAGAACTTAGAGGCATTTCTCCTGCCTACCAGACTGGACTCTCTGCTTTCCTGCTGCTTCCTTTAAAGGGATCATTCTGGCATTTGCCTGCAAACTTAAAGTGACCAAGATCCTATTCCTTTTATATACACTGTTAGTTGCGCCATGCTCTATTCTGTCTCCCTGCCTGACTCTTTTCATTCCTGCCTGGCGTGACCCGGGGATGAAGGACTGCCCTCAATCATTGCACCCTCCTCGCTCGGGATCTGTAAGTAATAAATCTTTCAACTTATTTCCTGTTGTGGTGGTGTATTGAATTTGTGCCTTCCATCTGATGAACTCGGGCCTGCTCAAGCTGGGTTTTCCCTGGGAGGCCAGAGTGAACACAAGGTCAGGCTCCCAGTGCTAGAGCGATGATCAGGCATGGATAAACTGGTTATGGATCAAGGGCATTTGCCAGGATAAACAAGTTTCCTAGCTGAGAGACTCCCGGGTTGCAGATCAGACAGCTGGGCATCAGGCCATCTGCCAGGTAAAAGAAATTTCCTGTAAAAGATACACAGATACACTACAAACACCCATATCCGGCTCTCCTTCATTTCCTATTAGGGCAGGGTTGCTAGCCGCTCTGGTGCTAGAACCCCAATTTAGTTGTGGACTCTTAAAATGCAAGCTCCTAAGGAATGCACAGTAACAACAAGCTAGAGTTCGAGTAGGAGTTGATTTGGAATATACACTATTCTTACCTCTATTCTATCATAAAGAATCGGATTGAACCCTGTAGCTACTCGTTAAATCATTTTTACTGAAGAAAAATTCTGGCAAGAAAGGAAAGATCTACAAATGAGCAAAATGTCGACTCTGGCAATTATGATGATGAATGATTTGCTGAACAATATATTACACAGAGATTTTTACTCTCCATGAACACTGTAATGTGATTATTTTATGCCATGCCCCTTGAAATACAATTCTAATGGTAGAAGCCACTGCTGCTCTTCTCTCTCCACTTTCAAAGAATGAAAAGAGAGAGTAATTAGGAAAGCCATTCAGAAGACTCTCAATAAACCTAAAATTATACCCATTCCACTAGCTATAGAGAATCAAAAGGTTGACTTTAATCCCTAAATAACTGGACCATAAAACATCACTTCTCTCCATGTACTGTCACTTAAATTTGAATTATTCAGCATAATAATGCTTTTTTAAAAAACCATGTTTCTTGAATAATAGGATTTCCAACAGGAAGTCTATGTACTCCTGAGAGAAAAATATTAAGAGATGACCAGGGTTCAAAATAACACTTTACCTCAACCCCACATTCAAAGCACTGGCTCAATCTGATGGTGTTAAGATATTTTTGTCCCCATTTCCATCTTTAGAAGTGTATTCATGCCATATAGGCAAGAGGATCAAACAAGATTTATTAAGGGGATATGTATGCATTCTTGTCTATACACTTAATCATTGAGGTTTGTGAATTTCCATCTCCTGGGTTTCTATCGCCCATGTCTATCCACTTGTAATGCATAGAACAAGAAATCTTCAGTAGTACAGAGCTATGATTTTAACCTCATTACTGTCACAAATTTTTCACAATATCTCCCCAAAACACTTTTTCTAAAATTAGGTCTCAATTCTCTTCACCCAGATTGCTACTCTCTCCTAGTCCAAATTCCTAATTGTTAACATTTTCCAATTCAGGCAACCTTCAAATCTACTAAAAATATCTTTCCTTATTGTTTTTATCCTCACATCGAATCTTATAGTAGGACATCAATACATATTGGTAAACGTTTGAGAAAATCTATATTTTCTGATTTAATTTGTATTAGTTTCTCCGTTATCTAACCAACCTGTTAGTCTTCATTGAGTGCCACCAAAGTTCTTTGCCCTGAGTTAGAAGCTGAAAAAAAGATAGAAAGGTACTGAGTACACTCGTCATTACCAGGGACATTAAATCAAGGACCTGACAACCATTAGTCAAGGATTTTACTTCCTTTGCATCCTTATAAATTCCTAATTTTCCTTTGCTCATTCTAGGAAATATATTCATCTCCTAAGTCAGACTGTTCTCCAAAGGTGGTGATAATTGCAGTAAACTTGAGAAGAGGGCAAATTACTAAAAGCTGAATGGTCTAGTGCTTCTCAAACATTAAGGTCCAAATGAATTGCCTCAGAACATTGTTTAAATGTGGATTCTGATTCAGTAGATCTAGGCTGCACCTGAGATTCTGCATTTCTAACAAACTCCGAGATGATGCCCGATACTGATGCTGCTGATCATTGAATAGCAAGGGGCTCCATTGTTAGGTCTCTGAGAGCAGTGTCTCTGTACTTCAACTGTCACTCTAGAGTCTAGCACAGTAGACTCAGTACCTAGTATGTAGTAAATATTCAATAAATATTTTAGAAATAAATAATTAGTTGAGGAAGAGACATTATTAAAGAAGAAGTGATATGGTTTGGATGTTAGTTCCCTCTAAATCTCATGTTGAAATGTGATTGCCAGTGTTGGAGTTTGGGCCTGGTGGGAGGTGACTGGATCATGGGGGCGGATCTCTCATGAATGGTTTAGCACCATCCCCTGGGTGATAAGTGGGTTGCCACTCAGTTAGTTCACTCAAGATTTGGTTGTTTAAAAGGGTTTGGGGCCAAGCATGGTGGCTCATGCCTGTAATCCCAGCACTTTGGGAGGCCAAGGTGGGCAGATCATGAGGTCAGGAGATTGAGACCATCCTGGTAACATGGTGAAACCCCGTCTCTACTAAAAATACAAAAAATTAGCCAGGCGTGGTGGCAGGTGCCTGTAGTCCCAGCTACTCGGGAGGCTGAGGCTGGAGAATGGCATGAACCCGGGAGGTGGAGCTGGCAGTAAGCCGAAATTGTACCATTGCACTCCAGCCTGGGCGACAGAGTGAGAATCCGTCTCAAAAAAAAAAAAAAAAATAGTTTGGGACCTCCCCCTTAGCTCTCTTGCCCCAGCTCTCACCATGGGTTACACTGGCTGCCCTTCACCTTCTGCTATGATTGTAAGCTCCCTGAGGCCCTCATCAGAAGTAAGCACCAATACCATGCTTCTTGTAAAGCCTACAGAACAGTGAGCTAATAGGACTTCTTTTCTTTATAAATTACCCAGCCTCTGGTATGTCTTTACAGCAGCTCAAGAATGGCTTGGCACAAGAAGTAAAGAATATAGACAAGGAGTGCACTCACCTTAATTCAACTTTCCTTTATGTAGAGTTGGTCAAATAATTTCTAAACCCAGCTTCTCATTCTAGTCATTCAAACTGATCCATATGTAATTCAACATGCCTATCTTTCCACCTCTTGCCACACAACTTCCTCTAGGTTGGGCCATTTTCTTCACTGCATGTATACAAATGCACATTCATCTCGTAGAGTGCCCCACAACTCGTTCCTCTTCCCTCATAAACCTGGGTCCACCCACCTTTTCAGCTCAAGTCCGACCTCTTCCATGAAGTCCCGCCCAGTTTGCTCAGCCATACCTGATGCCACCCTTCCCAGGAGGTCTGTATCTCACAGTTATTTTTAGACATTGGAAGCAGAGCAAAGTGACAAGTGAGCAGTTCCATAGCAGAAATAATTAGTTCATTCGATGGCATAGTAATGAAATGTCTTTCTGTCAAGGCACAATTTACTGAGAGAATTAACGTTCTTACATTTCTACAGTCCCTGCTAAGTAAGTAAAGAGAATTAATCATCTTCAGTAGCTTTTTCCATTCTTTTCTTGGAACACAGGGACAGGTCAAAAATATGACTCAAGCTATACAAAAAGACAAGACACTGGTAAGTGCTATGGGATAGTGGTTAGCACACGGTTTTGGAGATCAACACTTACATTCAAATCCCGGTTCCATCACTTGTTATATCTATGTCTTTGGGTAAGTCTTTTGACTTGTGGGAGCCCAAAGCTCTACACTTAAAGAGAGTAAATGATATACCCAATAAAATTTTGTAAAGATTAAATGAGATAACAGATGTGAATTGCTTAGCAAATTGCCTGGCATACAGCAGGTGTTCAAAGTTTACTATTGTTACTATTACTACAGAGGGTTTCATGTCAGCAGTGGTTTTCAAAATGTGGTTCTCGGAGCAACAGCTAGCAACATCACCTGGAAACTTGTCAGAAATGCAGATTCTCACGCTTCACCCCAAACCTCTTGAATTAGAATCCTGGCAATGAGGCCCAGATATCTGTGTTGCAACAAGCCTTCCTGGTGAATCTGAGGCATGCTAAAGTTGAGAGGCACTGTTCTAAAGATTGAGGAAACTGTAGGTGTAAACCACCCAAGCTTAGTGTCAGGCACAGGAGGGACTACCCACTAAACGTCTCCTAACTTTTTAATACGATATTATTTTCGCTCTTAAAGTACTTTATTTTCCTACTTCCCAGCACTAAACTGTCCTGCCCTGTGTATGAAACTACCCAGTTACTTCAAATTACAGAGCTGCCTAATTGCCAGCCTTTGACAGTGCTCCAAACTGCTGCTCACAAACTATTTAATTGCTTATCCAATTGCCTACGTAGAAACACCCGTGGGTCTAATTACCAGCCGCTGACCCCTGGCTGCAGAAGCATGACCACAGGCTCTCCCATCGCCGTGAGAGTAGCATTCCAGGCAGAGCGCTGCTCACTCGGCTCCGGTTCTGACACTTCCGCTCGCTCACGTAACATCCCTGTGGCCACATGAACCAACTATGTGCATCATTATGAATTGCTTTGGCTTTTTTGAGCTATGGGTTTTTTGTTTGTTTGTTTTTTGTTTTTTGTTTTTTTTACTTTTCTTTGCCTTTATTTTTTAAGAATCGGGAGGTGGGGGTCCGGGCATTAGGGAGAGTTGCTTTTGTTTCCTTAACAGCAGAACAGTAAAACTTTTCCATAAAAACTGTGTATTGCTCAAGGCCAGGCCGTTAAGCAGCTGGGGCATTTTGGGCACTGCCTGTTACTGATTTTATTTCCTTTCCACTGCACTTGCAAGCAAGTCATTTATCTTTAAGTTAGCAAGCAAGAAATGGGAAATAAAAGAAATACGTTTTATTTAAAGCAGTGTTTGTGGCTAGGCATGAGGAGGGAAATGGGCACTGCCTACACTGACCTCATTTTCATTCCACAGAACTGACAGCGGATCAATTTATCTTTTTTGGAGTCCCACGTTCATCTCTTATCTCTCTGATTCCCTTATGTTTCTCTTGGTGCTTTCCCTCCACCCCTCCTGTCATATCAGTGTTCTCAAATTTTTAGAACAAACTGAATCCAGGCCAAGGGATTTCTTCTTGTATCAAAAGCCCCTAGACATCTTTTTCCTCTCTGAGGGAACTGGCATAGGATAAATAAGCCATAATTTCATGGTGTAAACTAGATGGGAACCTCTTTTTTCTCCATCCAAATGGGACAAACAATAATCAAAGAAAATGTTCTACTTCCATCATCTATTCTTCTTTAATATGGGTATATATGATTCTACCATTCATCAATGCAACCTGTAACATAATAACGAAACAAAATAGGAATGAGCTATAAATGTCCTCAAAATACAAAGATATTGGTTTTTTGAACACATTCCATTTGCTTGCCTTTAAAATATTACACAACACCCGCTTTAAAGACTTGCTAAGAAAAAGTATAGCATTACCAACATGGAAGGGTAAAAATGGGTTCAACGCATTTACTATCATCAGAGTAAATCTCTGATTTCCCGAGATCTGCTCTAAATATACCTGACTCATGTTTCCAAATCAAATGGCATTTTCTTGTAGCCTAATTTTTTAAAATTGCTTGTTTTCTGCTATTTAAACTTTTAAGGACGGTTTACCTACAGTGGATAAATTCTACGCCCACTATTGTTTATTCAATGAATATCCAAAAGTAAGAATGCGCCTCTAGCTTTGCCATAATGCGCTCTGCTTCGTTTAACATAGTAGACAATATATGATAATCACTGACTTTCTTATCTGTCCCTAACGAGCTAACTGTGAGCTGGGAAACATCTACTATATCCCAAGAGTCTAGCAAAGGACAAGAATATGAGCTCTTCGTAAATATTTTTGTGATAGAATGAATAAAGAAGAACTTTACAAAACTTTGAGACTCTTTTTTGTATTTTTACATAGACATATTTTCACTGGCACCAGAGAAATGAAACCACATAAAAAATATAACTTATAATCTTTATCCCATATAAAAGATAAGTTATTTCAAAGAAGCTTATATAATTTAACTATTAAACTAGTTATTAGGGTATAAGTTAAAATAAACCATGAGGTATTTACTCAAAAAGGATGATGCCAATTAGGAAAATCCCTTGAAATTATGCTACCTGAAAACTAATAGTATGACAAGCTAAACAAACTTTGCAGCAAAGAAACTTTTCCTCTCTATAAAATTACTTCACCCAAGTCTTTTCATGTTCAACCATTTCAGCAAATTTTTTTCTGGCCCAGTCAACTTATTATGCATGTGTAGTACAGTTTCTCTCTAAAATATAATATGGTAAAAATACACTAAAATCCCAGAAGTGTCTAGAATAAACATGATACACATGCTCCCACAAAGGCCCCCAATCATAAAGACACACATTGCTTTCCTATTTTTATCTTCCTCAGATCATAATGAATTAAATCATCAATAATCCAAAAGTAAATGCAAGATTTAAACTTTAGGCTCATGCACAAGCATTTTTTAAAAACCAATAGAAATGTGAATGTTGTTTGTGGAAAGAATATAGATCAAACTTAAATTTAAACCATTAAATTGTAGTAAGGTGACCTACCACGAAAAAGAAATTCCAAATTAGGCAATTACTTATAATGTGTCTGTAACACTCAGCTTCTGTTTTAATCGTCCTTGAATGCCTAGCCCACCCTATCAAGGGGAACCTTTATAGAAATCTAATTTTAGTGTGTGTCAATACACGGAAAAACAAAAGTACACCAAACTAGCATCAATTTCAGAATGGACTTTTCAGACCTCAGATTTGCATATTTTGGCTTTGATGGATAAAATTCACGATCTGACATGGTTTAAACCTAGCAAGCCAGGTTTCTTCCTCTGATGATACTCATGGGCCATATACAATGCATGTCAGTATGCAAAAATCCAAGTGACTGGTGTTGATTAGACAAAAGCCAAGCAAGGACAATTACTAAAACTGGGCTGCTTGCCCTGTACACACTTCTAGTAAGAAAATTGATGAGGAAATGTGTGTGAGACAAGTGGCGAAAAGAAGCCTGAGCGAAACAAATTCCCAAAACAATCTTTGGAAGTCAAAGCTGGGATTTTTTTTTAACATTTACAGTCTGACATGTAATCAAATAGCTTAGGTGTTAATTTTATGTTACATCTTTTTTTTCTTTTAAAATTAATCCCATAAAAGAGAACAGCTGCTAAAAGCTAGTTTCATCCAAGATTTAAGAAGTTTCAAATGAAAAATAAAAGAGTTCAAGTCTGCAAGCAGATAAACAACAACAACAAAAAATTCCTAAAATAATACACAACTTCTCTTAATTGTGGTCTCAGAGCAGTTTCCCCTGTTGCTAATGTTACTATAAATATAGTGTTGAATTCTGAAAATAAATCTCTCTGGTCAGTTTGGTGATTCAGTGTGTTCTGCTAGATGATCCATTTCATTGTAATGATTCCCCAAATACAAACAGTTTTAGAACATCATAAACGTAACCTAAGTTCTTTAACCAGGAGGAGTCTTAATGACGTGAGAAAGGACATTGACTTATTCATTCACACACTCTCCCAATCAATGGGAAATCTAGACCATACTCCTATCACTGCCCAACCCTCAGGTCTCACCCCTCTGCCTCATTTTCTCAGTAGAAGTCCTAAGGTTAATTAAAGGAAAATAAGAAAAGGCTCCCTGAGTCGGGCTTCATTCTCACTAATTAGAGTTCCTGCTCAGTGTCTCCAACCTCCATGCCCCCTTTTCTCACTAGACATGTTAGCTCAAACAATTTTCTGAAATATCTTTGATTCTGTGAAAGATATGAGTGAGATAAAAGTTCTCACAAGGAAGTCAGACCAAAAAAAAAAAAAATCAAAACCTGATAATAGATCTTATATCTTCCTCCAAACTGCAAAAATGTATGCTTAAAGGAAGGAACACCACATAGAATCATGAAATCAAAGAACTGTAGAGCTTGTAGGTATAGCAAGATATAGATATATAATCATCTAGCTCAGCAGTTCCCAAATAAGAGTCCCAAAGCTGCTGCCACTCCTTGTCAAAGTGTTCACCATTAAAGTCAAAATGAAAAAAGTAAAGGCAATGTAGCAAGTTTTGATAAGGCTCAATTTTTTCAATGTGAAGGATTACCTGTTATTCTGAAAGTGGACTTCCTACGTTTTTGGCATTAAAATACTTTATTTAATGGAATAATGGTAATAAAGATGATTTGCTTGGGGAAGAGTTACTTGTGATTACTTGACAAACTAAAAGTTGACAAATCTGTTGGTCCACAATATATTTTTCTTAATTTTCTGTTGTGTGAATTTCCTAAGCTTGAAAGTTTTATTTAATCCAAACACTACTTTTTTTTTAATTTTACTTTAAGTTCTGGGATACATGTGCGGAACTTGCAGGTTTGTTACATAGGTATACACGTGCCATGGTGGTTTGCTGCACCCATCAACCCATCATCTAGGTTTTAAGCCCCGCATGCATTACGTATTTGTCCTAATGCTATTCCTCCCCTAAGCCCCCACCCCTCAACAGGCTCCAGTGTGTGATGTTACCTTCCCTGTGTCCATGTGTTCTCATTGTTCAACTCCCACTTATGAGTGAGAACATGAGGCGTTTGGTTTTCTGTTTCTGTCCAAAGACTATTATTTTATAGATGAAGCCTGGTAAGATAAAGAAATTAGAACAAAGTTATGCAGTCTAGTAAGTGCCAGAATGAAATATAGGATTTGTCTTTTTTGACTAGAAGTCAATGCTTTTTGGTTTTGAACTGTATAGGTGTCCTTTAAACATAATAATAATAAAGACTATTTTTTTCTCATGAACGTGGAACAGTTGGTGGTTAAGAAAAAGAAGAGACCCTCCAAATATTGGAGTTGTTCTGTCTCTATGCAGTTTGTTAATAATGCCAAGTACTTGGAGAGCTGAATTGATAATTGTTTTGAGTGGTTCCACAAGAATAAGACCCTTTTCCTCCAACAAACTGGCAAGTTATTTGAGTGAACACACCACATCAAATGCCTGGTTTATAGTTCCATAAAACAAGAATCATATTTTGTGTCGAAGCATAGTGAATTGCACATGTTACTATCCAGTTAATTTAAGCAAAAAAAAAAAAAAAAAAAAAAAAAAAAAAAAAAAAAACCCAAACCTACTATTAAAATAAGAATTGGCTTGGCTGTATTGTCAATTTCACTAAATAGTTCCTCATTTCAAAGTAATTAAACTTATCCTTACAATAGAATGATTTAACCATGGTGCTCAACATAGAGAGAAACATGGCTTAATAACCATTGATTAAAATCATTGAAAGGCTGAAAATAATAGAGATCTACAGATATAAACAAAAGATTAAATATAGGTAAAGTACTTCTGACAAAAGGAAAGTACTACCTTTTTTCTGGCCTTTATTTTTTCTATGAAATAATCTCTTATTTTGTTGGTGGTGTTTGTTATATTTGCATGGTTTCTTTATTCCTAAAACATGGAATTCCAGTTACAACAACAAAATTGCCACTGAAGTCTTGCTTTACAAAAGGCTGTTTGGTAAACAGAACTGTTCATTTGTTCTAATGGCTTTCTTTTTCTAGATTTTTCCTTTCTGGGATTTGAATAAACATGTGAAAATACATAAACCTCTGAAGATAAAAATCTAAATCTCTTTAGTGGGCAGTGTTAAAAGAATGGTGGCTACATGAGAATAAAACTGGAGGGTACAGATTTAAACTGAAGAAAACAGAATTTCATTTAGAATTAAGCCTTTAAAAAATAACAATGTTATGTCTACATAACACAAAATAAGAGTTTTTTCAAGTTAAAAAAAATGAAGCAAATGGCTATGGGCAATGTTTTTGTCAAAAGAGTTCCAACGAGTTTCATTCTGCTTTGCTTTTTTTTAATTCTTTTTCTATTGGGATTCAAATATTTGCCCCTTTCTTTTAGTATCCCCAAGAGGAACATTTTGGCTCAAAAGCTCGCAGCTGATGATTGACACTCCAGAAGTAAAACCTACTGTACATTTAGGATTACAGTAACCAGCAGTTCCTAAAAAGTCAAGCCATACCCAATGTCTAGAACAATGTTTGTGACAGAAAGACAAGAGAATATCATTTAAATGTAGTTATCCACTAAGGAGCTTTATAAAATCATACCTAAAGATGGTGTCATAGGCCTCCTTCTGATATAGAAATCTAGGAATGAAAATGAAGGTCTGTAAAGATTAGAAAGTGAAAATAATTCACTGTTTCAGGAGAAAGTTATCCTCAATATAAATATTTCGTTTATGCAGTGACATTCCGCCCCTTTTCCTGACTCTAATTTCTCCACAGAACCAGCCCAGCCTATTTTTCACTATGTCACAAATGGAGCACGGTTTGTATCCGCTGGAGTCTGAACTTCCCTGCCTAACTCCCGAGCCTTGATCTGATGACTCCTGTGGCCAACATTTAACAATAGGAATTTTCAGCTCATGTCTGACTTTTCACCTGACATCTCGCCCATGTATCATTCCCTTTCATATCCTTCATGACGTTTTTACCTCCATGTGAAAGGTCCATTTCTCCTTCGCTGTAAATCCTCCCAGTCACCTGCACCTCCCCTCCTCTGGGAAGCCTTCATCTATTCATGGAGGCAGTATGTAAATATCAGGGACTATGGTATCAGGGAGACCAAGGTCCTAGTCCTGGCTCTGACACATTTACTTATTTTTGACTCTATCATTTAACTTCTCTGGGCCTCAAATGCGTCTAAGATTCCTGTCAGTTTTAACTTGATGTTAACAAATTAAAAGGTACTCACTAAACATGAATTATTTTGATTACTCCAGCCTCACTACTCAATTTTGTTAGACTTTTTGGTTCCAAGGAAGAAAGTGAATCAAGGGGCTGATGCAACTGAGGGGTTATCGTAAGGATAAACATGCACAGGAAGTGTTGAACAATCTGGTATCAGGAAGACCAGGCGTTATAGTCAATTTTGGTCTCAGAAAACATAAAACTTTGTAGCAAAGCTGAGCCTTGGGGTTTTCAATAAATATTTTGCCCTGTGACTGAGGTGGTCATTCTGTGTCTACTTCTCTGATGCCATCTCTATCAGCCAGATTCTCCTTTCCATCTCTCTCTCTGTCTCTCTCTCTTTCTCTCTCTCTCCCTCTCTTTCTCTATCTCTCCATAATTTCATCTTGCAAGACCCCCATCCATGACAGCCCAACCTCTCTATACATCACAATTGCCTTTGGCCTTCAATTCCCACAATTGTCTCGTTCTGTAACTATTTCCTAGTTCAAATTTGCTAAGAGGAAATTGGATAGGCTCAGTTCATATTTTGGCACCAAGCCTTCCCAAGAGTCAGTCACAGTCTATGGACTAGCTTCTTTTGTATCAAGTGCCCTCGTATAATCCAACGATTTGTGGAACTGAGGTGAGGGGGTAGAGTCAGGATCACCTGGAACAAACATGACCATGAAAAAGCAGCCCCTTCCGAACCATGACCACCTAAATGGAGTTGTGGGAAGGACAAAGCTCCAGAATGACAGCAAGTAGATTACTGTCCTTTTCTTAGAACTTAAACAACTTTCTTTATCAATAGTTCTAAAGTTTACTCTGTTAGAACACATTCTAAGGAACAGCACAAGTGGAGAGGAGGGTTATGTGTAGTTAATCTGGAAAATTATTCACCACCAGATGATTCTGATAAGCCACTCTCTGCCATTCACATCCAGGTGGAAAACTACTGCTCAATAGGATCTAATTTATCCTTTTATTAGACATCACTTCTTATTGTTTACTATTTCAATTTTAGTGTGTTCTCCCAAATTAGTTATTACCTTCTTAATTGTAGGCATGGTGCTTTATATAGACACATTTTTTGTAACCTTTCTCTTTCCCCTTTCCCAAGATCACGGGGAACCACATGAGTGCTAAATTAAGACTTTCGTTTATAAATATATATGATTTTAGCACTGGAAAGAACTTTGGAAATCTTCACTCTACTTGTTGATTTTAGAGATAAGAAAAAAGAGTCCAAGACAGTGAAAATGGCTAAATGGCTTCTCCAATATTACACAGCTAATCAGTAACAAAGCTAGGACAAGAACCCAGGTAGGCTAAGTCCCCAGCCAGGCTTCTGCACCCCCTATATCCACTGTTAACTAATACACAAATGTGGATAACTCAAGTCCTAAAAACTCATTTACAGTTTATCATATAACTAGCTAGCACTGAATTTGTCAGGTATTTCCTCCAATACCAAAGTGGTATCTGCAAATCTGTATACATATTGAAAATCAATCAATCATCTCAGTGTTTTCATAAAACATCTATTACCATTATTCACAGCTGTTATTTCTATAAAGTTGTTGCAAACACTGAATTAGCAAATACTGAATCATTGTCCCTGCGCAAAATACAAGTTTAAGTTACCGTGAGCCTCTCGTCACATTTCTGTCAACCCATCAATACATAACTTTGTTTGATATCTGTTTCTGTTAAAGAAAGCTTATTAAATATATACTGTTCATTAACATTGAACTCATGATCAACAACAATATAACTCATGCCTGTACAAAGTTTATCTAACATACTGTTTTCTTTATAAAGCATATGGCAGCCTTCTTGCACACAGAAACACTAGATAACACTTAAGCACTACGTTTGGGGGCCATTTTAAATAGCAATCCTTAAGTAATCACCAAGAGAAAAAGAGTCCCTGCAAAATGCAAGAAAATAGACCACAAAAAGAATACCTGTTTACAGCATGAGGGATGAAACAAGTAGGTAGAGTATCTCCTTGTTCAACCTCAGCTGAGAATGTTGACTTCAGGTGACTCAAATTTTTTGCCATTCTGTCCATATCTTTGAGTGACCATGAAAGCACCACAAACATTGATTTGGGGGTTACAAATACATTTCAGCAAATAGGAGAATTTTCAAACAAGAAATCCATGAAGAATGAGTATTGACTGTACATATACAGACTGGGTGAATAAACTGTGTCCTATTTTCTCTTTGATACTTTATGATCTCCTATGCATAAGAACTACCATAATAAGCAGTCAACAGTTCCTTTGATGTTAGTGGAATATAGCCTCTAGGACTCTTGGGGTGTGTGTGGGTGTATATAGATATATATGTGTATTATTCACAACTAGGCAGAGAGCACCAATACTAAACACTAAACAAAATTATACATTATGTACAAATGGTTATTTACAAATACTGCTGCTTTTGTACTTTACAACTATATTAACCTTGCATTTTAATGTGTACTTCTATAATGCATTCACAGTAAAGAGTGCCTTTTAGAAACAAAACTGAATATATTTAGAATATAATGCATATATTTTTAATGAATATTCACTAGAGAAAAGGCTTTGTAATGCTTGGTAAAATAAACGCACCTTTACTTTCTGAAAACAACTTACAATGTCTTCTTCCTTGGATCTATGCAGCCTCAAATGCAACTTTCCAGAGCAGAAATGGTTAACAAGTATCCCAAAGGTCAAATATCATGTTTAGTTTTCCCTGAGCAGTGTTAACCCACTTTATGTATTTTTTTAAATTTGGGGCTAACTGCAAAAAGTTATAAATTGACAGAACTTACAAAAATTTAATTTCCCAAATTATTTTGAGAAAAATTATCTGTGCACACCATCCCCAATCCTTTCCTAGAAGCCATCAGCCGGCACTGAACAGTGGCTGCCTCTTGTTCAGGGCACTTGCTCCCTTCTGTTATCTCAGTTTCTACCACTTACTATTCATTCTGTGTCTGAGTGTCAACTGCCATTTTGCTTTTGTAAAATTAAAAGATAAGCATTTCTATTACTAACGCCTCTATCAAAAATGACATAAAAATCGCTGACAACCACAAGTTTATTTTTCTCTCACCCTGCTCATTCTTATTGTCATTCGAGTTGATGATTCCTTTTCTACACTAAGGCAGATACAATTCCCACGAATAAGTTGAAATATCCTTCACTTTGAATCAAAGCTTAATTAACAATCTTACCTATAGCTCTTTACAGTTTACAGAGGCTCATGCATTATTTAATTTGATCTTTCTAATAAAGCTAAGTTGGCTAGAGCAAGTATTTTCACCCTCACTCTACCATAAAATGCAAAACTTGCAATGATTAAACAGCTTGCCTGAGGCCACACAGCTAGTAACAGACCAAGAAAGGTGAAATCCAATCTTCTGATTTGAAATCCAGAGTGCTACCTAATACACTCTGTCATATAAGCAAAAGGGCTGACCCACATTTTATCACATATTGCATTTTTTAAAAATATATCCTTTTTATCAAGGTAGAACTCTGGAATGACAGAAATTAAGGTGTTGCTTTTATTTTTATATTTCACATAGAAGAGCCAATGCAATTACATTACTTGCTACACACACACACACACACACACACACACAGAGTCAACCCTCTGGATCCATAGGTTCTACATCTGAGGATTCAACCAACAACAAATAAAAAATATTTAGGTTTGGGAGGCCGAGACGGGCGGATCACGAGGTAAGGAGATTGATACCATCCTGGCTAACACGGTGAAACCCCGTCTCTACTAAAAAATACAAAAAACAAGCTGGGCGAGGTGGCGGGCACCTGTAGTCCCAGCTACTCAGGAGGCTGAGGCAGGAGAATGGCGTAAACCCAGGAAGTGGAGCTTGCAGTGAGCTGAGATCGCGCCACTGTACTCCAGCCTGGGCAACAGAGCGAGACTCCATCTCAAAAAAAAAAAATACATACATATATATATATATATATATATATATATATATATGGAAAAAAATGGATGGTTGCATCTGCACTGAACATGTACAGATTTCTTTCATGCCATTATTCCCCAAACAATACACTATAACAACTATTTATGTAACATTTACATTATTGTAGATATTGTAAGTCATCTAGAGATAACTTAAAATATACAGAAAGTGGGTGTAGATTGTGTGCAAATACTATTCCATTTTATATAAGGGACTTCAGCATCTACAAATGTTTGTATCTGTGGGGGATCCTGGAACAAATCCCCCACGGATATTGAGGGATGGCTATACGTATATGTATGTACATGCCTCTGTGTATGTGTATGCACGCTGGTGTACACATATACACCCCTCATTCCAAACAAGAACTGAAGCAATTTACAAGACTAAAATAATTGAGAAAATCATGTGTAAGGGGAAATGAAAGTAGGGTAGATAAAATAACACTAAAGGGTTCAAGCCTTACCTGGAGAATCAAAAAATAAATAAATAATTTTTAAGCCAGAAGTATTATTAGTACAATAATAAAATGCCATAATTATCAGATGCTTTAGTAGGGACCGTATATTTTACTCTGAGCTTCCTAGCAGTCAGCAGAAAGAGGGAAACATCATCAGCTATTCAATTCAATTATGCCCAGAAAGAAGAACATGTCATTGATTTCTAGGAAACATTTTTTTTTTCCCAAGAGTCCTCATAATGTTCCCTTTGGGCAATATAAAGAACCAGATACTCCACAATATTAAAACAATGAATAAAAAAATACATAATGGTTCTTATTATCTCTTAATATAAGCTGCCAGCATAATGCCAAATCACAGTTCAGTAAAAAGCAATCCTGCAAAGAGCCAACATAATGCGGTCCAAGTACTCAGAAAATCTGATGGCCAGATTAATAAAAACAGATAGGTGATGATTGATGATAAATAGAGAAAGATAGAGAGAGAGAAAGTTATCACCTAAGGAAGTATCTAGAAAAGCACACCTTTCAGGCGTTCCATATGTACCATTTTTTCCATCCAAGTTTTGATTAAGTATTGAGCAGAAAAGAGTTCAAGGTTAAAAATCTCTGACAAGTTCTTGACATACAAATATTTCATGTTGTTGATTAAAGTCAAATCCATAACCTCTGATGGTCTACTGAGGTGGACCTAGGTTTGACACTAAATATGAAATAAAGAGACCCACTCCCACAGTCCTACAAAGGGAAGTCAAGAAAAGACCTGAGGCCAAGGTCAGCGGCACTTCTTTTTTCACCTAAACACCTGGCCCCTCTATGAGACATCAGAAAGCAAAAAAGGCTACAGCACTTGACCACTCTCCTGAGCTTCAGGCCTGTGTCATCAGCAGTCAGCTGGACATCTCCATCTGGCATAATGTCTGCCCTGAAATGTGCTTTTCTATTCCTGTATTCCCAGTATTTACTGGTGACCTCCCATCCTACCCATTCATTCAATCCCAAGCCATGGTACACCATCCAGTTTCCTCTCCCTACCCTTAGCTCTCACCGACTGTGCCCTCTCTCCATGCCTACTTCCACTATGTTGATTCAGGAGAGAATCTCCTCGTTTGCCTTCCAGAATCATCCTACCAATGATTTCTCTGCCATTCCTTTCTCATATGTACCCTCCCCCAGTCTGGTAGAGTAACCATTACAAAATAATAATAATAGCATTTATTGATTGAGATTTTACCACCTGCCAGGAACTGCTCTAAGTACTTATTATTTCATACATTTCTCATAACTCTGAAATAGCTCCATTTTTAGACAAGGAAATTAAGGCACAAAAATAAAATAACTTTTGGAAGATCACTCAGCTGGGACATAATGGAGCCAGGGTATAAAAAGGATCCGTTTGAATTCACACACTGAACTCCTAGCAACTGAAAAAGAGAGCCTTCTGACACCTGGGAGTTAGCCTCGCACTCACAGCTGGGCCGTGGTGTTCTCTTGTTGGGAAAAACAATCTCAGGGAACATCAGTACTGGCCAAGGTCACTGTGATTGTGATGAATGGAGACCAACACCAAGACCAATGCATAATCGTATCTAAGCACACACACAAACAAGGTCACTGTGCAAATCACAAAAACATCGCACATCACCTTCTCCCAGCTAATATGAGTGACTGTTGCTTTTTACCAATTACAAGGTTATGCCTGCACTTATCTGCCTTCCTTCCAGATAAGATGTGTTGAGGTACCAATTCACTGTATTCTCCTGTTTACTGATAGACCTTTATCTGGAATGTACCCTCATTTCTTTGGACTCTCCACAAAATCACCCAACTATGATCCAAATCCAGTAAGTATTTTCTGACACCCTCTAAGACACACACACCACTCCCCGCATTGCTCATAGCTTTGTATTTTTCCCTCATTGACATATATAGTAAATCCAACCTGAACAATTAAAGATGTGTTACTGGTGGTCTTTGGTTAAAGGACATTGACACTGCTGTGCTGTACTGCCTCTAGTCATGATTCTCTTACGACAGTCCTTTAATGGCTATAAATTCCTTACATGGAAAGGTTTTAGCTCATGAGAAGGAAAACCCACTCCCCCAACCTCTTACCTGTTCCTCAGCCTCATTCCTACCACATCCTTCCTCCTGCCCCTTCACCCCTGCCACCCATCTTGAACGTCTTACCACAGCACTGTTTCCCAAATATTTCATACCTTTACACATGCCATTGTTATCCCTTGAATGTTCCCTGCCCATTCCATCCTACAATTCCCCCCTTCTTTTACTCTTACTCTGCAGGCTGACATTGGTGTCCCTCTTTCATGTACCTATAGTTTCCACACCTGTTGCTATGTTTAAATGTTTATACCCCTCCAAAATTTAAACTATATCTCCAATGTAATATTAAGAGGTAGGGCCTTTAAGAAGTAATTAGAAGCCTTCAAGAATGGGATTAGTGTCCTTACAAAAGGGTTTAAGGGAGCCTGTTTGGTCCTCTTTGCTGTGAGAACAAAGCACCATCTTGGAAGCAGAGAGTGAGCCTTCACCAGACACCAAACCTACCAGTGCCTTTATCTTAGACTTCTCAGCCTCCAGAACTGTGAGAAATAAATTTCTATTATTTCTAAATTACCCAGTCTTCGGTATTGTATTATAGAAGCAGGAACAAACTAAGACACCTGTATTACAATTTTGATCTGCCATATTAAAATTCTCATTTAATTTACCCACTTGTGTCTCCCTACCCCACAAGAATACAAACTCCAGGCATGCAGAGATTAAAGCTTGGTCATCTTTAAAGGGATACAGTAGAAAAACTATGAATTTTAAATCAAATAAAGCAGCCTAAATTCACACTTCTGCCACTTAGAAGTAGTATAAAAATAGGAAACTAATTTTAACTTTCTAAGACTGTCTTATCACCTATAAAAATGGAATTATGATACCCTCAGAATTGTTGTGAAAACTAAAAGTTCCTAATATAGTGTCTGATGCTCAGTATACGTTTAGTGAATTTATTAGTACAGGGCATAATAAAAAACACATAACTCTTCTTTTGATATGTATTAGGCCCAAACATCTTCATCTTTAAAAATTACTATATTCTACTTTCTCAGGAATTCGAGCTTATATTAAATGCTGTCCTATATGAGATACCACAAGATAACGTGTAACTTATATACCAGAACACATTTCTCTGAATAATCACTCCATTTTAAACTTTACACCAAGGAGGGACTACAGAGTCACTTAACCCAATGCACTCTTATTTTTTAAAGAGATAAATCATGGCATATTCATATGATGGGATCTTTGCTACCTGCATCAACATGAGTAAGTTTTATAGCCATATCAGTGAGTGAAACAAGCCAGAAACAAAAGAGCATGTATGGATGATTCCATTTACACAAGATTCAGAAACACACAAAAACTAATTTATGGGGTAAAAGGCAGGACAGCAATTTCCTTTCGGAATAAGGTGGAGTTTGTGACTAAGAGGAACCTGAGAGTGCCATCATGGGTGTTGGTGGTGTCCACTTCCTGATCTGAGTGGTGGTTATCCGCGTGTTTTCATCTTGTAAAAAGTCACTGGGACATAAGCATACGACTTAAACACATTTCTGTATGTATATTTCAGTGATAGCCGTGAGTATTAGCTATACCCTATGCTGCTTCCACGTTCTTAGTCATACCTGTTTATAGACAATGCACTCATTTTTAAAATGAGAAGGGTGCGGCAGCAAAGTAACTACCCCAAAGTCATATAACAAATCCATGGCGCAGAACTAAAACCTGCAAGTACTGATTTTCTTGCCAGAGCTCTTGATTTATGTGTATAATGCTATTCCAAGTAAATATATCAGTGTCTTTTCAAGGAAAAATTTCCTTGGATTTGTGCATTCAGAAGCTGGAATAGAATACATTCACTGAGAAGCTACCCCCTTGGCCATATCCCAGCTATTATGCTGGCGGCTGGCAGAACATCCTCTGAATCTATGAAAATTTGAGAATCAAGGCCAGGCCTCAATCCGCAGCTGGCACAACACATTTCTGTTTAAAATGGAATTTAGTTGTGTTTTTCTCCCCCAGCTAAATTACATATAAAGGGGGAAAAAAATCATTGAGCATCCATTTAAAGCAACCATAATTCCAAGGCCACACAATGCAATTAAAATGCTGCAGAAAATCAGGCTACATAGCAATAATGCTGCATTGCCAGCTCTCCTTTCCCATCACTACCAACAGGCTGATCAAAGTGAGTTAGGGGCAAGGCAGCATCAGGCAGTCCTACCTAACCGGAGGACTCAAGGCTAAATCAAAAGACACCCAGGACCCCTGGCAGCCTCAACCACCAGTCCTGGGCTCCTGTAGTCAACCACAGTTTCCAGCAGCTTTGCTGATGTGCCTCTGAGAGGTCTTGATTTGCAGATCATCTGCTCAGGTACAGAGAGAAAGTGCATACCATAATTTTACAGCTACA
Source organism: Macaca nemestrina (assembly GCF_043159975.1). Lineage (NCBI taxonomy): Eukaryota > Metazoa > Chordata > Mammalia > Primates > Cercopithecidae > Macaca > Macaca nemestrina. The sequence continues at coordinate 61,072,205 of NC_092134.1, forward strand.
TGTCTTGCTATCCTGCAGCACTTTACTGTGTTAAGTATTTAGATGGCAATAAGGCTGGAGCTATGCATAACTAGATGCTGATTAAAATGCACAAGGAATCATGAGTTATGGCACAGATGGCTGCTTGAAAAAAATCTAAAGTATATATGGACTTACAAAATCTAAACTACTTGTTTCATAAAATATTGCCACCTTGAGGAACTTGTATAAGACCTATCAGTTTGGTTTTTTTCTTACAAAATTAGCAAACAGCAATCCTTAGCTATCACTTTAAAATACTTCCTAATCTCACCAGAGTCTAAAGTAAAAGTTTATCTTCCTCATCTAAATTATGCAAAGGTTTTGAGGCAAGTAGTTGAGAAAAACTACAAATGAGTCAATTTGTTTCAAAACATAAAGGACACCGTTTTCCTTTAAATTGAACAAAAAAAAATATTTTTTTTTTTTTTTTTTTTTTTTTTTTTTTTTTTTTTGAGACGGAGTCTCGCTCTGTCGCCCAGCCCAGGCTGGAGTGCAGTGGCGCGATCTCGGCTCACTGCAAGAAAAAAAAATATTTTAAAAAGCTAAGAGTTAAAATACTCTGAATAAATGTTAAGAAATCATCCTAATGTAAGCTATACAGATATACCTGCCTAAACAATTTATTTTTAACTAGGTAGCAACAAGTTAATTTGGTAAATTTGCAATTAAAACATGAATTATATTAAAAGGTATTTGTGGTTCAGTGAGTACAAACCTGCCATCTAACCGTCTGAACATTTGTCCTAAATGCAGTGTTTTAAAAAATGTTTTGTAAGTGTAACAACGTTTCCAAATTTCAATTCCTAATTCTAACGTTTAATCAGGGAAGCTAATTTGGAATTTAAAAAAGACACAATGTCAAACACAAAACATTAAAATCACAGTCACCAGGCATCTTCACTTTTTAAAACTCTGATTTTATTTTATCCACTTGCCACAATTCAATATAAACTTCACCTGTGACTCTTGGTAGGTCCAAAGGGAGGCACTCCACAGAAGTACAAACTGTAGATATATCAAACCCAAAACTATCATTTCAGTGTTTCCTACCATTTTTCCTTCAGTGACATTCATTTGAAACAGGAGCAATTTTATGCAAATAAAATAAATTCATATTATGTACGGTGTCTACAGTAAATGCTGCCATCATGGATAATGTCTATAAGAAAAACATTATATATGAATGGCTCATTCTTAGTTTAATTTTCAAAATCAACCAGAAATCCAGAGTAACAGATTGCAAGTTTGCAATCTATAAGGTTTTTTTTCTTTTAAAAAAAAATGGAAGGAAGGAAGGAGAGAGATAGAAAAAGAAAAGGAAAGAAAGAGAGAGAAAGAAGGAAGGGAAGGGAAGGGAAAGGAAGAGGAGAGAGAGAAAAAAAAAGAGAAAAGGAGAAAAGAGAAGACAAGAAAAGACAAGACCTGGTATCTGGTGTTCTGGTACATTCAATTCAGTTTACATGTGATAAAACAGATTTTTTTGTGAAGAACTGCTAAGGGTCTGAGATTTTGCATTGCTTGCAAGTTAAGAGTTTAGCCTGCCACAGTTTCACAGAGGCTGACAAAAGACATGAGACCCCTAGGTCAGAAACAAATAACTTTATTATCCAGAGAAGAGCAGGCAGCATGAGCTTCATTTACATATGGGCTTTCCTTGCTCCCAGGTCCTGTGGGGGTGATGCAAAGCAGATGGATGCTGCACACACACTGGATCTGAGGAATCCCAAGCCTGAAAAATCCCCAGTGTTACAAAGTGAACTGTAAGCAAACTTGCCTAATCTTTGTTCCTAAAGGAGTTTGTCCTGATCAGGGAACAAATCTACCCTCTTCTCCAGAGGGAGACAGTATCTCTAGCTTTTAAAGTTATTTACTATGCCTCAACTATGGAAACATCCTTAAAAGATAATCCAGAATTGAACAAAAGCTTTCACAAGACTTGTAGAAAACCTTAGAGAATTGTCCCTCAAAGTTTTGTGCTATATGTTTTATACTTCATTAAGATTATTTATTCTAAAAGCTTCTACACTTTGCTTAAAAATAAAGACATTCTAGGAGAACATTTTTTCCATGATAAAACAGTGCAGAGTTTGGCGTCAATAAACAGAAAAAAAAATAAAAATTATAACGCCCTTTTAATGATAGAATTAATTTCAGTACAATAATATATTTTGGGCTATATCTTATACTACCACAGTTACATCACATTTGCATAAAAGAACACTTTTAAAAACACTCATTTGAACATTTAAGAAGTATTATTTTTGAATGTTTTAATTTAAATAGAAGGTCAAAAGGAAAAGAAAAAACACAAAGAGACAAGACAAAAAACTTGTATTAATATTTGGTCTATCAGGTGTTCCACAATGCCAATAAAGTCTGAAAATTTTTTAAAATCCATCAATATGCTGAAAGGAGCCAAATATTTTGGTTTTAGGAAAACAGTAAAATTATTTATCTGGCCCAGTTGTTTGAGCCTGTAAATATTGCCCACAATAATGAAATCATAAACCTGATAGCTATAAAAAAGTAATGTTTATATTCTACCCAAATACAGCATAAAGGCTTATTATCACAAGAGTAAAAATATTTCAAATGGCTAAAAACCAAGAACATAGGAGGGGGGTAGGGAGGGAGAGAGGAAGGACGACTTCCTGTAAAAGTTTTTGAAAATTTTAATTAAAGTTTTGCTTCAAGACCCTCAAAAACTAGATGTTTGTTGATGTATATTGGCAGAGATGCAGGAAGAAAGAGGGAGGAAGGGGAAAAATAGTGGAGGTAGAGGTCACTACTTTAGTACTTAATAAAATTCCTGGACCAAATACCTTTTTATTACCTACGAAGCTGATGTTTATCTCATCTTTTAAGTGGCATAACCTTAAAAAGTGGAACTATAACCTTTGTGACATTTTATTTAGGTTTGAGAGAACAATATAGCCCAATGAAATCTTGTAAATTCATAGCCTCCCGGAAAATGTGTTCATCTTCTCTGAGTGAAGTAACGGGAAATGGTGGTAGGCTACCAATATTACCTTTTTAACACCCACCACATTGTTACATAATAACCAAAGGATCATTTCTTGCGTTATTTATTTATTTTTATTATTTTTAAAACAATTGCTGAGTGCTCTTGGACCATAATTAATAGCAAGCTGGAGAAGGTCTGGTCATTACTTTACAGGAAATGTCTGACCTAAAGGTCATCATATTTATTATAAGTTGTTCTAACCTCCTATATATAGAAAATAAAAAGGGATTCCTGTTATTTGTTGAACAATTCTACATAATCATAAAGTTGATGCTCTGTAAACAATATCAATACATTTAGCCAGCAGATAAATAGAGCATAAGGGATGACATTGAAAAGTCATCATGCTGCATAATGGGCAGCAATACAGGAAATCAGCAAGGTGAGGTAATTGACTATGGCCTTTGAGGGCAGTCCTGATTTTACTAGCTGTGTGACCCTGGACAAGCTCCCTTTCAGTTTGCATGTCTGAAACGGTGATAACAGTACCTACTTCTCAGGGTTTTTGCGAGGATCAAGCAAGACATATTTTAAGTGTCTATAACACATGTGGCAGAAACTTAGCAAGTATTTGTTCACTTTGCTTCCACTTCTCTCTACATCTATGCTAATCGAGACACTGAAATTTACATAATAGTCTTAATGAAGAAGATAAGAATAATAAAAAAAAAAAGAAGTGTAAGAAAAGATGCCTTTCTGGAAGCAAAGTACTAAATGATTTCAAGCTATTACAGCAGACAGCTAAAACAGTGAGTTTCATTCCCCCCCATATGTTTAGGAAGAATTTATATTGCCCCTCAATTGCCCATTTTGCCAGTTTTTTCTCCAGTTTCTGTATTACTGGATATCTACCAAACTGTACTGACTCAACTATGATACTCCAAATTGGTCAGTATAATGGACAAAACAGGATTAATACTGTCATTATTATCATTCTCATCATCCAGATTAACTGAGTTTCTCCCTGAGAGTAGGTAAAGCTATTTAGTTAGTATCCCATTAAAGTATCATTTATTTGATGAATAGTCAGCAATATTTACTGAATGACAAGTGAAAAACAATCTCTTCCTTTTGCTGGATTTTCAACAATGTTAATGTGCTGATTCCATCCATGAAGATTGCACCACTAGCCCTAGCTGCTCCAAGATATGAATGAAACTTGCATCTGTAGACCCATGAGCGCCATCTTTATTCAACTGCCCATAGATGACCACAACTACAGACACATACACTGATATGTTCACACATGCACAGATGATGGATAAATCTGGGTGTCATTAGTAATGAAGTCCAATAACAGGTTTCCAGAACCTGTTTAAAAATAGATAATTGATATAAATGACTTTCTAGAAAAGACAAAACAGTGGGAAAAGGAAAAAAAATCAGTGGTTGCCAAGGCCTGGAGCTGGGGTAAGGGACTGACCACAAAGACATAAAGGAACATTTTGGAGTGATGGCAATGTTCCATATCTTGATTGTGGTGGTGGTTAATGACTATATGCATTTGTCAAAATCTTCAGAACTATATACCTAAGAAGGGTAAATATTATTGTATATAACGTATACACCAATAACCCGGCTTTAATAAAAACTAATTGGAAAAGGAAAAAGAAAGTAGAAGGGCCAGAGTGACAAAATATGCTCTGATTTTTTCTCCAATAATACTCCAAGAAGTTCAAATGCAGAGTTGTCAGAAATCTTTAAAAAAAACTTGCAACATTCTATACATGAATAAATTCTTGACTCAATACCATTAGAGGTCGGAATCAGCTGAAATTGGTATTGATTAGGGACTGTCAAATTTCCACTCCACATGCTAAGGAAGGAAATAGATCCACGAGGAAAGCAAAAACTTCATTTTAATTAGGAATTTAAATGGCTGCCTTCTTGCCAATGTTTTTATTCTTCAGAGCTACAAGTTAAAAATATACTCATATAAATATATAATCAAAATTATTATAATAATAACTGACAAAAGTTTTCCAATTCCCAGTGCAGCTCTACATTTATGTAAACATTTCATATTTCATAGTAATTTCACACTTATTGCTTTATTCTATTTAACTGGAATGCAATTAATACAATACATTATGTAGAAATCTAGTGTTTCAAAGTTACAGAACACTTTTATGTACATTATCCCATTCACTTATCACAAAAATAAATGCAGTCAAGATTTTTAAACCTATTTTACAGATAAAGTAAGTGAAAAGTAATCAGCAACGGTTGAATGCCTTGCCCACAGGCACAGGCCAAAGGCTCTGAATTTAGACAGGAGACTTGAATTCAGGTTTACCGACTTCTAATAATACAAGCTAGACTTAGCTTTTGGCACATATTAAGGCACTTAATTTTCACAACAACCCTATAAGTTGGATACTATTATTGTCTCCCTTTAACAGGTGAAGAAAGTCAGACATAGAGGGGTTATGTAACTTGTACAAAATCACACAGCTAGAAAATCCAAACACAGGCAACAGGGCTCCAGATTCCATGGCCCAGCACCATGAACTATTGTGTCATAGCATCTTCCATTATTCTTGTGCTGGGCATACGGCCCGTTCTCACCAATGTATACCCTCTCTTCATTAGTTTTAACGGAAACAGAATTGCATTAACAAGCAACAAAATAGAATGATCAGCATTTCACTGTTTTGTTTTAAATAGGACTTCAGATCTAACAGAGAAAATAAAATGTTCTTTGCCTTACCTCTACCCCTTGACTCCTGACTCTGACCGGTTTCCTAATCTGTTTAAACTTCCTGGTGCATAGCATAGCATCAACCATTATATTACAAGCATTCAACTTCTTGATTTTCCTGTCTTTCCTCTGCACCATCTGCAGCATCAAAAAACCCATCTTCTTCTTCTTTTTTTTTTTTTTCTTTCTGCTACATTCTGGCCACAAAGAGCAATTGAAAGAAACACACACACACACACACACACACACACACACACACACACACACCTTTTTATATTTTTTTTCTTCTCTACATCTCTCAACACATAAACTTTTCTTGCACATGATTGAAGAAATTGAACTATCAAATATGAATCCTTCAGCTGTCTCCAAGTATAGTAATATACCTCTTATCTGCGTCATATTGGACCACCTCATCTCTTTTTGAGGAAAAGCTGTTTTTCCTCATTTCCAGTTATTCCCCAATTGTGGTTTTTACCCCAGCCCCTCTCATCTCTTTAGGGACCCTCTTTCATCATTGATCTCATCTTTTCAGTACTTTCAAAATCTCCCTTTCCACTGCTTTTTCCATTCAGCACATAATACATGCAAAACTTTAAAGAAATCCTTCCATTAATCTGTGTCTGACTACCTCTCTTTCTCGGACTTTCTCTTCACAGACAAACAGCTTGAAAGAGTAGATGTTCTCTCTCTCTCCTCTTTACCTCTTTTTTGTTTCTCAAACAAATACCATCTGCCTTCTACCTCAAAAATGACTTTTAAAGGCTCACCAACTCAAACTCAGTGTACCAGCTGCTGGGGACTGGAAACAGAGGGAGGAGCAAGAAGAAACTTCTGGGGGCGATGGAAACCCAGTGACTTGTTCATTTTAAAAGGGTGACATCCCGTACATAAATTATACTTCAAAAAAAGTTAATTAAAAAATAAAATCAATGTGACAAGAGTTCTAACATTAAAAAAAGAACAAAGAAACGAACTTAAAGGAAGTGGATTAGAGTTATCAAAAGGTAAAGTCAGATAAATTATGCAACTAGGCACTAAATTGAGATGGGAGTTTCCTCTCAACTAAGTCAGAAAGGGATTAGAGAAGTTTCTTCATGGTATAACTTCATATCATACCATGATCACTTAGTCCTTACTTGTGAGATTTTAGGTAGCATAATAGTTTTGAAAAATATATAGAAATAATACTTAATTGGACATTTTATATATCACCTTCTACTTTAAAAAATGAGTATATAACATTAAATTATTACTCAATAAAAGCATTTTTACAGCTACTGATATAACCTGGACTGGGCTTATTAGTTTTTGACAAGGTAATACACTGCAGGAATAGATAAGAATTGAAGAAAAATCATCCTCCACATGCCAGGTACTTTTTACGTGTAATCCATTTTATCTAACAAGCTTTTATTATGCTTCTTAGATTAGATTACTTATTTAAAGTGGTTAAGTAATACAGCTAACACAGAGTAGAACCAGAATCAGTTCCAGAATCTGTCAAACTTTAAAGTCCTTCCTTTATGCCACACACGTCCACTGATGTAAAAATGAATGAATTGTCCACATGCCCATTAAACGACCCCTCTCAGATATCAATTGTCTGATGAAGTTATTGGCAAATACTGGGTCAAGGCAATTTGTCCTCACATTCACCCACATGCACATGAAGTACCAATAGTCTATGCGACTGGAGGAGAAAGAAATGTGCTTTAGCCACCAAGAAATGCAGGAGTTAGAGTTGTACTGCTCTGAGAACCCAACTAAGAGTCTCTCAAGGTCCTCCCTCCATAATGATGTAAACTAGAGGATGATCTCCGAGAAAGCAAAAAATACATTATCAGTCTTGGTTCTACTGAAACTTTCAGGCAGTTATTGGTGGAACCCTAAGCATGCTAGACCACATAACATGAAAGAGACAGGCATGACCAAAAAAAAAAAAATCCTACCTTGACCATAAGGCATCTGATTTGTAATAAAAACTTCATTTTTACAGGTGCACATAAAATGGGTTAGCTGCAAAATTCATCCTTAAAGCCTCAATTAATTATCTTGTTGGGTAAAGTTATTTAGTATTATCCATTTAGACAATGGAAAGATTTTCATTTTAGTTTAAGTTGAGCTGATTCAGAGCTGCTCTTTCTGACAACAATGAGCAACAGCTCAGCTGTTCCCTGTATAACCTAGAAATGGTAGGCATCATATTAACATAAAACAGAGTATTCCTCGAGTTCTCTTATTTTCTCACAATCCACATCAAGTATATATCATGAATTCCAGAAGTTCTGCCTTCAAAATATATCCCAAATCCACTACTTTTCTACACTCCACTCCACACACTGCAGTAACCACTTACATAAGGCTCTGCCTCCAGCCTTACCCCACCACAGTATATACCCATACTGCAGCCAAAGAGATTATTTTGAAATACAAGTCTGGCCTTTAATTCTAGCACTTTGAGAAGTGGGTGGATTCGCTTGAGGCCAGGAGTTCCAGACTAGCCTGGCCAAGTGGCAAAACCCCATCTCTACTAAACACACACACACACACACACAAAAATTAGCTGTGCATGGTGGCGCCTGCCTGTAATCCCAGCTACTCGGGAGGCTGAGGCAGAAGAATTGCTTGAACCCAGGAGGCAGAGGTTGCAGTGAGCAGAATGCAGTGAGCCAATATCACGCCACTGCACTCCAGACGGCGTGACAAAGGGAAAGTCCGTCTAAAAAAGAAAAAAAACGAAGGGAAGGGAAGGGAATGGAAGGGAAGGAAAAGTCTGATACATCACTCCTCCACTTGAAACCTTCCAAAGGCTTCCCATAGCACTCAGACAAAAAAAGTACATGTCCCTATACCCACCTAGAAGGCCCTACCTACACATGCACACACACAAACACATACATATCTGATCTCATCACCTACCATTCTACTCTTTATCCTAATGCCTTTGCAACACCTGAAACATTCTAGGCATTCCCCTGCCTCAACTCCTGTTCCCTCTGTGTGAAATCCTCTTTCCCCAGATATCTCACGGTCTACTTTCTCTGTTCAGTCTCTCCTCAAACACTCATATTCAGAGAGGCCTTTCCTAACATCCTATCTAGAATTGCATCATTCCTTTTCCCCACTTTGCTTTTCTCCTTGGCATATATCATCACTTTATATATCGTATATTTTAATGTTTTTGTCAACCTCACCCCACTGGAACAGAAAGAATGTAAGCTCTGTGAAGCTTCGCCCATTTTATTTATTGCTGTGTCCCCAGTGCCTAGAACAGTGCCTGGAAAATGTGAAAATTTAAGTATACAATGGTTAAAAGAACATCATTGCATGACTGAATGAATGAAATCATGATACCTACAAAGATAAGAATGCTTGTCTTCTTGTTTGCTGCTGCTGAAGTGTGTATGTCTACTTACTCTAATGCTGTTGCTGAGTTGTCTAATGTAAATTTAAAATGAATGAGAAATTAGGGCAAAACTCTGTCTTATATGGTTCAATACTGGAATTTTGTGTATCATAAAATAAGTCCTCCCCACTCTCATTTAATAATGTTAGTATTATGCAGATTTTCAAAACACATTGACTAGCTTGTGATTTATAGAGATACTATGCTTAGTCCATAATTACTTCCTGATATGGAATCAAAAACTGATGGATGAATCAATGAACACTGTCCTCCAGTTTGTTTTCAGTGAATACACAAATATAGAAAACATTTGTAAGAAGTAGATGTATCTAAGTCCTATTTATTTCTCTTGCAAAATATTAGATTAAGTCATCTAGTCTCATAATTTTTTACAAGAAAGCTGAGTTTCAATTTGATATCCACCAGCAGAAAAAAACACTCAGCCATGAGGCAGCAGAGGGGAAAATGGAATAACAGAACAAGCCAAACTGCATGAGACTTGCCTTTGGATTAGTGTTTCTCACTGGTAATAAGTCTGGCAAGATGGGGCTGTCCGTACCACTGGAGTGTCAAGTATAAATAAGCTAAAAAGTAATCATGGCCAAGGTAGAGAGAGGTAGAACACCAACAGAGAAATCTAGGAGTGTCTTCTAAGGTTTGGAGTGTGTGGAGAATTCATATAACCATGTCTGAAAAGAATCCACGTTTTAGGCACAGAATCGGTGGAACCAGTAAATGATTTCCTCTTTTCAGACTGCCTACTCATTTTCACAGCCTTCACATCTTCAACCATAAAATCTCACTACTGTTGAGTTTTTGTTTTACTGTTTTGTTTCGTCTTGCCAGCTTTGGATTGCTCAACCACTTAATAATGCCCTTCTCCTGCATATTAAACTAGACACAGAAACATCCTTTCTCCAGTTGCAGGTACATCCTAATACAACTGCTCTCATATGGTTAGGGTGAATCCTATTGCATATGTTAGAACATATTACTGAAGAGGCAAATGATCCTTGTAGCCAAAATCCTCCTGGATTCATAGTTATCATTAGGTAACGAATTATTTGACTTGCCCGGATGGCAATTTATGATTCTGTGATTTCATTTGCAGAAGTCATACCATGAGCAACAGCAATGTTCCATCATAATCTTATGTAATTGTCCATAATGACCTAGGCTGGAGCCTTTTAGTGGGATTTAGTAATCCATTTTTCAGGGAGGATTAATTTGTTGAAATGATTTAACCTAATTTATGGAATAACATTTATTATTTCCTCCCGAACATGTCAAAATGTTATCTTTCTAACTTTGTCAGAGTTGTTTGCTGTTATTATTGGGATTTCAATACTTTTAAATAAAAATACAAAATGAACTATAAATGATACAACACTCATGTAACTATTCCCCGTAATTAAGGGCTTTTCTTGTTGAAATTTCTCTGGGTCTTTTTTACTAGTGGAGTATTCTAATATCTAGCTTTCTCTCTCTCTCTCTCTCTCTCTCTCTCTCTCTCTCTCTCTCTCTCTCTCTCTGTGTGTGTGTGTGTGTGTGTGTGTGTGTGTGTGTGTCTCTTTCTCTCTCTCTCTCTCTCGTGCTCTCTCGCTCTCTCTTCCTCTAAATCTTTAACCACAAGATAAGATAGCAGACACGTGGGACATTAAGACCAATTTCTGCTTATCTACAACCTATAACCCTATACAACCTGCTTAGAGAGGAAATACTTCCCTAGAGACATCAGCATGCTATAAATTACTCACCATTCAAAAAGTCAGTCATAGACTGGATAAATGAATTCCCTATATTAATAATTTCCTAAAGCATCCCTGGTTCATTTAGATGTGTAATCTGGCATAGTGATAGTGGGAATCAAAAGAATTCTAGAAAAGATTTCAGATGAGAGTAACCATAGTAGGGATAGACTTAGCTATGGGGAACTCATTATCAACTGTCATCTCAATTAGACAGACATTGCTCTAAGACTTTCTAGAGACGGTTGTTTGTGTCATCTCAAGATGATAAATAAGCTTAACTAGGTATATTTTCTACTTGATTCATGAACTAGCTATCATGGAGAGAGGCCTATATATTCATACAAATCCAAATCAGACTTTCTATAAAGCTTACCCTGGCGGGATCACTATGACAACTTCAAGATTTCATTTTATTAATGTATGATCCTCTGGATTATTGGGAACCATAAGCTCAAAATGTTGCCAAATTTACTAAATAACATCAGGCTCCCTCTGCAGCTGTTCCCACCTTATGGTAGTATTTCTTTTCCTCATTTACAATTAAGAAAACAAAGTAGATATTAAATTCAAAATATACAGTAATATAATTCTAATAAAATTGGAACAATTAAGATTATTGACATTGATATTACCAATAAGGGCAAAATATGTTATATATATATAAATCTAAAGACCTAAAATCTGTAACTAACAGATCAGTTGGGGAAATTAAGGGAGTGTGATTAGATAGTCTAGCGGAAAATGCTTGTAGAACCAGATAGAACCTATTTAATATTTTAGCCCTAACATCCATGAGCTATGTGACAATGATCAAGTGTTCAGTCCTTCCAGATTGCATTTCCTCATCTATAAAATAAGGATAATGCTAGCAGCCACATCACCCAGTTGCTTTTCTCTGCCCCAGAAACGTTCTGTGTTCAACAACTGTCTGATACTGTTACTGTGTTTTAATAAGAGTCTGTGGCAAGGACTGTTAATTATCCACCAATGTCCCTTCCCCTAGATCCTTAGTTTAAGAACCCTTCATTTTTGGTTTGACACATGACCGTGTGACATGGAGATTACATTTCCCAACATAGTCTGCAGTTAGGTATAGCAAATAAGAAAGTTATGGCCAATACGAATTTTAAAGACATGCTCTGTGTGTGACTTCTGTGCCCTTAAAGGGAAGAAGCAGAGCCACCAAGGATCATCCCAAATGGAGAGCATGGGAAGGAAAATTTTAGTCTATGCTTCTTGCTCCAGGGTGTATCTCTGAGACTTTTAATATACCCTTAAAGCTGAGCTTCCATATCTGAAAGTGCAGATTCACTAAGTCTCGAGTAGGGTCCACAAATGTGAATTTTGAAAACAAAAGTCCCCAGGTGACTCTAATATGCACATGTAGTTTAAGAGCCACTGCTATAGGGGCTCCACCAAGTCTCACACATTTAGAATATGAAGGGTAAATGAACATCAGTCAAACAGTGCATTGGAAACTCTGCAAACTGAACAACCCTCAAACCATCCCTAAAGCCTCCAAACAATCCCTGACCATAGAAGATACTACAAAAATGTCCTTCTCGTGTGTTCTTTCCACATGAGGAGCTGTTTCCTATTATTAAAAGGGAATGTTTATGGCCAGGCGTGGTGGCTCACGACTGTAATCCCAGCACTTTGGGAGGCCCAGGAGGGCTGATGACGAGGTCAGGAGACTGAGACTATCCTGGCTAACAAGGTGAAATCCCATCTCTACTAAAAATACAAAAAAAAAATAATAAATTAGCCGGGCTTGGTGGCGGGCGCCTGTAGTCCCAGCTACTCCGGAGGCTGAGGCAGGAAAATGGCATGAACCCGGAAGGCGGAGGTTGCAGTGAGCCGAGATGGCACCACTGCACTCCAGCCTGGGCTACAGAGCTAGACCCGGTCTCAAAAAAAAAGGGGGGGTGGGGGAGGATAATGTTTATATCTTACCCCTTTTGTTTTAATTCCTAACGTCTCTAGTGATATATACTAGGTTTCTTCTCATTGCATTTGGGTCCACGTTTATCTGGAGAAGTAGAGATTAGTGAGAGAAACGAGTCTTGATAAGCCCATGTCGCCCCTTGAATGTATGCTCCAAATGGGCTGCACACCTCCAGATGGAGTCACCACCATAGGACCATCAACCACCAAAGTCATTATTCAAGCATAGTTCTCAACCAGGGGTGATTTTGCTGGGGCACATTTGGCAATGTCTAGAGACATTTTCAGTTGTCACATCGGGTGTGCTACTGGCACCTAGTTAGCTGAGGCCAGGGACGCTGCTAAATATCCTACAATGCACAGGACAGACTCCCACAACAAAAGTTATACAGTCCAAAAGGTCCACAGTGTTGAGCTTGAGAAACCCTGTTCCAAAGGGTGGTAAAGGTAAAACCTTCCTCAACAGATCTGTTGTTAGAAGGCTTAAAATTCACATTCTCTGAGAAGTGTCTACCATATAGCTAACAAGTAAGTTCCACGAAGAGAAAGAGACACTCCTGTGTCTGCCTATAGTCATTCAATCATAGCCTCTGCCAAACAATGAAGAGCAGGATCTCTGCAGTCACATCACCTGAGCTTAAAGCCCAACTCCAGCATTTACGACGGGCAAGTTATGCCATCTCTCTCAGCCTCCATTTCTTCATCTATAGATTATAAAAATATTATGGAAGAAACATCCCTACATTATTATGAATATTAAATGAGATGATCTTTGTAAAGACCTTAGAATAGTACCTGAAACATAATGAATTATTTTTAATCCAATTTTTAAATAAAATTACTTGATGATTTTTATGAAGTTCCTTTAGGGCAGAAATATTCTCTTTTCCATCTCTCAAGTTGTATGTCATTTTCCTCCACCCCACCTTTAATCACAGCCTGATAACTATAATATAGTTATCAGGATATAATTGTGTATATAACACACATGCAGGATATAACTATGTATATAACACACATGCACACACAAACACAGACACACATACACATACACATAGATAATAAGCATAGAAAAATTTAGGTTACTTAATCACTATCTCTTCAAACACCTTTCTCTCTCTGGTTTCTTCCTGGAAGCAATTCTTCCACAAACCCAAGAACATTCCATCTTCCCACATGTAACAGAATCATAAATGAACATACTTCACAAACATCTCACTTCCTCTAATAATTAGGTTATAAGTCATTTGCACAATGTTGGTAATCACAGGAAAAATAAACACTACAAATTTTGCAACACTTTCCACCATAGCATTATGCTAGGAAATCTAGCACTATTATAACAGAAACGGCAGTATTCCTGTCTTCACTTCATAAGCAATGCCTCCTTGCCTTTTGCAAATGACCTTTTTTAAGCTGTCCCTATAGAGGATCCCATTTAATCATCTGTGCTCATTCTCCCTCACCCTACCTACAGTCCTAGCCTGTTCACTAGTTAGACATCAACTTGATCTTGCCTGTGTAGCTGCCAAGTTTTGCACACTCTTATGTGTCAAGCACTTTGATAGGCACTGTACTTCCATTGTTTTAACTTTCTCAACTGTGTTACAACATCTACATTGTTATCTCTATTCTGTGTAAGAGAATACAAATCTAGTTAAGAAGCTTACCTCTAATAAGTGGTGGAATCTAAAACCCAATCCCAATCTGCCCAATACCACTGCTATTTCCACTAACTTTCTCTCTCCAGCCTGTGCTTGACTCCTCTATAGCCTTCTAAAAACACATCATTTAATAGGATCCCTAAATTCTCAGTTGATTCTTTTGCATAGGACTATTTCACTCTCTCACTGTTCGCATTGCCTTTCCCCAGGGAAAGGTAAGCTAAAAGGATTGTCTCCACCATAAGCATCTCTTACATTCCCACAGAGGCACTTCTGATGGAATTTCTCATTGTCTAATGAATTACTGAAAGGAAAAAAAGAGACCACTCTCCCATTTAGACAAAGTGGTCCTTTATTCTTTTCCCTATCTGAAATACTGAGAGATACTTTGGCATTAATTCTAGGCATGTGTGAAGATAACCTAACTTTCAGCCCGACTTGCCATTTAAAAGATTTACATTTCATCAGAGAGACACATGTAATAAATTTGCCATATTAAAAAAAATAGAACTCCGTATTTCTTCATTTTACTCCCACTGATACGACACAATCATATAGTGTTAAGTTTCAGAGGAAGAAAGGAAGCAAAATGTTTCACTCTGGCCAGTCCTCCCCCTGAACCTGGAATTCAGCAGAGAAGAGTGGGTGAAAGTAAGAGAGGAGGGGAAAGAATGCAAAGAGAAAAACTTCCAGAAATAACAGCACAGGACTGATGTACCATCTACTCAGTCAGGCAACCTGAAACTTTGAGGTTTTCTTTGATTCACTTCTATTTTTTTATCACCCAAATAAAGGCACTCATCAAAACCTATTGATTTTTTTCTTCAGACTACATCTTACATCAACCATCCTCTGAATATTTACTGAATGACTACAGTTGCCAAGGAGCTGTGCTATGTTATGTACCATGGGGATTATACACACATACACACATATATACACGCACATATACACTGTGTGTATATATGTGTGTGTGTATACACTATATATATCATGTGATAACATATATATACACACATACACACACATGCTATACATCTGTGAGCTGCTCAGGATACACATGCACACATGCACGTGCACACACACATCCACATATATATATGCCATACATTATTTCTATAAGCCTCCCAAGATGATAAATACATATATAATAAATATATACACACACATATACGTATATATGTCTGTGTGTATATAATATATACATATATATAAAATACACACACACCACACACACATATATAATACATATCTCTGTGAGCTGCCCAGGAATATGTGTGTGTGTGTGTGTGTGTGTGTGTATATATATATATATATATATATATATATATATATATATATATATAATTTGAGTGTTTTTTTCACCGGAAACAAGTCTTGTCCTCAAAGATCTTGCAATCCAGTAAGTGATAAAAGATGTGAGAAAACAACAACATAAATATATTAGCACAATGATTCCAAAACACTGAAGGCCTATTACAGTTCAAAGAATGAAAACAATCCAGCTGGGGCAAGGCTACATGGAGGAGATGAAAAGTAACACTGCCTAGAAGAACAGTTACCCTCTTGTACTTCCTTTTTATAACAATATTCTTTTTTTTTGGGGGGGGAGGTTAAGATTTTTTTATTATTATTATACTTTAAGTTCTAGGGTACATGTGCATAACGTGCAGGTTTGTTACATATGTATACTTGTGCCATGTTGGTATGCTGCACCCATCAACTCGTCAGCACCCATCAACTCGTCATTTACATCAGGTATAACTCCCAATGCAATCCCTCCCCCCTCGCCCCCTTCCCCAAAATAGGCCCTAGTGTATGATGTTCCCCTTCCCGAGTCCAAGTGATCTCATTGTTCAGTTCCCACCTATGAGTGAGAACATGCGGTGTTTGGTTTTCTGTTCTTGCGATAGTTTGCTGACAATGATGGTTTCCAGCTGCATCCATGTCCCTACAAAGGACACAAACTCATCCTTTTTTATGGCTGCATAGTATTCCATGGTGTATATGTGCCACATTTTCTTAATCCAGTCTGTCACTGATGGACATTTGGGTTGATTCCAAGTCTTTGCTATTGTGAATAGTGCCGCAATGAACATATGTGTGCATGTGTCTTTATAGCAGCATGATTTATAATCCTTTGGGTATATACCCAATAATGGGATGGCTGGGTCATATGGTACTTCTAGTTCTAGATCCTTGAGGAATTGCCATACTGTTTTCCATAATGGTTGAACTAGTTTACAATCCCACCAACAGTATAAAAGTGTTCCTATTTCTCCACATCCTCTCCAGCACCTGTTGTTTCCTGATTTTTTAATGATTGCCATTCTAACTGGAGTGAGATGGTATCTCATTGTGGTTTTGATTTGCATTTCTCTGATGGCCAGTGATGACGAGCATTTTTTCATGTGTCTGTTGGCTGTATGAATGTCCCCTTTTGAGAAATGTCTGTTCATATCCTTTGCCCACTTATTGATGGGGTTGTTTGTTTTTTTCTTGTAAATTTGTTTGAGTTCTTTGTAGGTTCTGGATATTAGCCCTTTGTCAGATGAGTAGATTGCAAAAATTTTCTCCCGTTCTGTAGGTTGCCTGTTCACTCTGATGGTAGTTTCTTTTGCTGTGCAGAAGCTCTTTAGTTTAATGAGATCCCATTTGTCAATTTTGGCTTTTGTTCCCGTTGCTTTTGATGTTTTAGACATGAAGTCCTTGCCCATGCCTATGTCTGAATGGTATTACCTAGGTTTTCTTCTAGGGTTTTTATGGTATTAGGTCTAACATTTAAGTCTCTAATCCATCTTGAATTAATTTTCATATAAGGAGTAAGGAAAGGATCCAGTTTCAGCTTTCTACTTATGGCTAGCCAATTTTCCCAGCACCATTTATTAAATAGGGAATCCTTTCCCCATTTCTTGTTTTTCTCAGGTTTGTCAAAGATCAGATGGCTGTAGATATGTGATATTATTTCTGAGGACTCTGTTCTGTTCCATGGGTCTATATCTCCATGTTGGTACCAGTACCATGCTGTTTTGGTTACTGTAGCCTTGTAGTACAGTTTGAAGTCAGGTAGCGTGATGCCTCCAGCTTTGTTCTTTTGAGTTAGGATTGTCTTGGCAATGCGGGCTCCTTTTTGGTTCCATATGAACTTTAAAGCAGTTTTTTCCAATTCTGTGAAGAAACTCATTGGCAACTTGATGGGGATGGCACTGAATCTATAAATCGCCTTGGGCAGTATGGCCATTTTCACGATATTGATTCTTCCTATCCATGAGCATGGTACGTTCTTCCATTTGTTTGTGTCCTCTTTTATTTCACTGAGCAGTGGTTTGTAGTTCTCCTTGAAGAGTTCCTTTACATCCCTTGTAAGTTGGATTCCTAGGTATTTTATTCTCTTTGAAGCAATTGTGAATGGAAGTTCATTCATGATTTGGCTCTCTGTTTGTCTGTTACTGGTGTATAAGAATGCTTGTGATTTTTGCACATTAATTTTATATCCTGAGACTTGGCTGAAGTTGCTTATCAGTTTAAGGAGATTTTGGCTTGAGATGATGGGGTTTTCTAAATATACAATCATGTCATCTGCAAACAGAGACAATTTGACTTCTTCTTTTCCTAACTGAATACCCTTGATTTCTTTCTCTTGCCTGATTGCCCTAGCCAGAACTTCCAACAAGATATTGAATAGGAGTGGTAAGAGAGGGCATCCCTGTCTTGTGCCAGTTGTCAAAGGGAATGCTTCCAGTTTTTGCCCATTCAGTATGATATTGGCTGTGGGTTTGTCATAAATAGCTCTTATGATTTTGAGATAAGTTCCATCAATACCGAATTTATTGAGAGTTTTTAGCATGAAGGGCCGTTGAATTTTGTCAAAGGCCTTTTCTGCATTTATTGAGATAATCATGTGGTTTTTGTCTTTGTTTCTGTTTATATGCTGGATTACATTAATTGATTTGCATACTTTGAACCAGCCTTGCATCCCAGGGATGAAGCCCACTTCATCATGGTGGATAAGCTTTTTGATGTGCCGCTGAATTCGGTTTGCCAGTATTTTATTGAGGATTTTTGCATCGATGTTCATCAGGGATATTGGTCTAAAATTCTCTTTTTTTGTGTGTCTCTGCCAGGCTTTGGTATCAGAATGATGTTGGCCTCATAAAATGAGTTAGGGAGGATTCCCTCTTTTTCTATTGATTGGAATAGTTTCAGAAGGAATGGTAGCAGCTCCTCCTTATACCTCTGGTAGAATTCGGCTGTGAATCCATCTGGTCCTGGACTTTTTTGGTTGGTAGGCTATTAATTATTGCCTCAATTTCAGAGCCTGCTATTGGTCTATTCAGGGATTCAACTTCTTCCTGGTTTAGTCTTGGGAGAGTGTAAGTGTCCAGGAAATTATCCATTTCTTCTAGATTTTCTAGTTTATTTGCGTAGAGGTGTTGATAGTATTCTCTGATGGTAGTTTGTATTTCTGTGGGGTCGGTGGTGATATCCCCTTTATCATTTTTTATTGTGTCTATTTGATTCTTCTCTCTTTTCTTCTTTATTAGTCTTGCTAGCAGTCTGTCAATTTTGTTGATCTTTTCAAAAAACCAACTCCTGGATTCATTGATTTTTTGGAGGGTTTTCTGTGTCTCTATCTCCTTCAGTTCTGCTCTGATCTTAGTTATTTCTTGCCTTCTGCCAGCTTTTGAATGTGTTTGCTCTTGCTTCTCTAGTTCTTTTAATTGCGATGTTAGAGTGTCAATTTCAGATTTTTCCAGCTTTCTCTTGTGGGCATTTAGTGCTATAAATTTCCCTCTACACACTGCTTTAAATGTGTCCCAGAGATTCTGGTATGTTGTATCTTTGTTCTCATTTGTTTCAAAGAACATCTTTATTTCTGCCTTCATTTCATTATGTACCCAGTAGTCATTCAGGACCAGGTTGAAATCTACACTCAGTAATTAAATCACAGCCATTCCTGAAACTAAAAAAGGTGTTTTTTACTCTAAGAAAACCCAGTGGTCATCCTTTCTGTGTACACTCTTCCTCTCATGAAGACAACTCTCTAATTTGCCTTCCATCTACCGTGCCTATCCATCCCTCAAGATCCAATACTTCTCAATCATTATCCATTCCCTCGCTGGTCTTCTTCTCTGTTCTTTTTTAACAGCTAGCATCCCACTGAAGTTACCTTTTCTTTATAAAACAGCATTGTACCATATCGTACATGATAGTATGTTTATCTTCTCTTACTGTCTGGATGATGCTAAGCCCAAAGAGGACACTGAGTTGATTAAGGTTAATCAGAAAAGTTTAGAAATTTTTCCTCTCTCTGTAACTCAAAGCCCTACATCTATGTGAACTTCTGATGAATTCTGCTCAGTCAGTGCTCTCTTTGATCTTAATTATGACAGGATTTTCCAAATATTTCAGTTCATTATTGAATACAGTTGCTTAATATATATTTGTGAATTAATGAAAGAATGCTTTTCTATGGTTTTAAGATGACAGTAAGAAATGATTTTCAGTACCATGTGAACAGCACATATGGGTAGTGATTGGTTTTAGGCATTTTCCAGTTCCTCCCAAAATTAAACTTAATGAGAAAACAACAGCATCTCCCAGACCCAGCAAATCTTCATCTTGCCATCTGGTCTGATAAGGAAGTCAAGAAACGTTAGTAGGTGGTAGTGGTTGAGGACAGACCGTACTATTAGTACTTTTGCTATCTTCTTCCACTCTGAATATTCACCCTTATTTATCCATCTGAGTACAAAGGTCTTCTGAGAATAATATTTGATTCTTCAGGAAATAATTTGCCTCTTTGTTTCCTACAAGTCTCATCCCTAGAAATATTAATATATCTCAACAGAATGTCTTGGTAAATCTTCCTGAAATTTGATATCAAATCCTTTAAGAACCATTTGCATCTGAGTGACATCAACGTTTAGAATATAATTTTGTCTTATCATTTGTTTTGTATCATGGTCACCCAGAGATTCTTCTCTGTACTGCAACACATCATGTGCAAAAGTTTGGCCACTTTTTCATGCCAGCTGCAACCTAAACTCCACTTGCTTGCCCAGACAGTCACTTAATGCCTATTCCTTAAT